>NW_007246172.1:0-117946 GCF_000164805.1 Carlito syrichta
AAAGAGGACTGGATTAAAAAATGTGGTACATATACACGATGGAATACTACGCAGCCATAAAAAAGAACAAAATCATGAATTTCGCAGCAACCTGGATGGAACTAGAGTCTATAATACTGAGTGACCTCACACAGAAACAAAGATCAGAATATCACATGTTCTCACTCATATAATGGACCTCGAACATCCAATGTAATACTATAAGAAAATGACTGACGGTACTGGGAAACTATGGGGGGAGGGGGAGGGGATTAACAGTAGCAAATATCTGTCTGGGGCTGGGAAAACACCTCTTATCAACAGGGTGTCTGAATGAAACGTAATTGTACACCTAACCCTTAACTGTACCCCACAAAACTATAATAAAAATACTGATTAATTATTAAAAAAAAACAAAACAAAACAAAACAAAAAACAAAAAAACAGATGCTGGCAAGAATGCAGAAAAAAGGGAACACTTCTACACTGTTGCTGGGAATGCAAACTAGTTCAGCCTTTATGGAAAACAGTGTGGTGATTCCCAAACGAACTAGAAATTGACCTCTCATATGACTCATCAATCCTTCTTCTGGGAACATACCCAGAGAAACCTAAATGCCTCTACAAAATGACACCTGCATAGACATGTTTATTGCAGCACTATTTGCAATAGCAAAAACATGGAACCAACTGTGCTGCCCATCAAAACTGGACTGAATTTTAAAATGTGGTACATACACATGATAGACTATTATGCAGCCATAAAGAAGAACTAAATTATGGACTTCACAGCAACTTGGATGGATTTAGAGTCTATAATATTCAGTGATCTATCCTAGAAACAAAAGAACTGAGTACCATCTGTTCTCACTCATAAGTGGACCCTAAACATCTACAATACTATAAGAAAGAGATTGGGGGAGGGCATAGAACATTAGTAAGAGTACCTGATCTCAAACCAGGCAAAGTGGGGACCAAAGGGAGGCACAACTTTACCTGTACAATGACTACTTGTATACTTAATCCTGAATTATACCCCAAATCTTTAAAATAATATAACTTGGAAAAAAAGGGAAAAAAATTTAAAATGAGAAAAAAAGAAAATATTATTTAAGAAGGAAAAACAAAATAATATTCTCAAAAGACGCAAACCTTAAAATGGTCCTCAAGAGCAAATCTGTTCTGAAAGAAATGCTGCATGAAGTAGTTCAGAAGGAAGAAAAAAGGTATCAGAGAGAAAATTAGAACTTTTAAAACAAAGGGAAAACGCTGTCAATAGTACACATCAGAATTCACAAAATAGATTAACTTTTCTCTGATTTTTAACACGCATTAGTGCTGAAAGTAAAAATTAAAATATTATATGATGGAATTTTCAATGTATATAAGATAGAAGACATATTACAACTATAAGATGAAGAGAAGGCTTAAGAGACCTATGTAGTTGGACAGCATCTTGATTTTGTTTGCAGTAAAAAAGTAGTAATGCTTAAGTAGATTGTGAAAAGTTAGGAAATGTATATTCTTATAGAGTAGCATCAGAGAGAGAGAGAGAAAGAGAGAGAGATTGTGTGTGTGTGTGTGTGTGTGTGTGTGTGTGTGTGTGTATACACACATGCAGATATATATGTATGTATATATATGAGAGAGGACTAAAAACAAACAAAAAAAACCCTGGAATTTATTTGTAAAAATTGCATTTTTATTCTTACATGTTTAAACTTCAATCAACTTCAAAGTACTCTTTGTTTCATGCATTACACCCATTGAGATGCTTTTTCCACTGATCAAAACAGTTTTTGAACTACTCAATTTTGATGCCTTTTAGTGCTTCTGCTGCGTTTTGTTTCACCTTCACATTGCCAGAACACTTTCCTCTGAGGACATTTTTCATTTGAGGAAACCAAAAAAAGTTGTTAGGGTGAGATAGGTGAAAGGGAGGGTAGAGCTTGGAGGTCATGTCACTTTTTGGTCAAAACTGCTGAACATTCAGCACAGTTGGCAGGTGCCTTGCCATAGTAGAAGAACAAGTCACCTGTTTGCCACAATTTGGGACATTTCTTATGCGAATCACGAAGTAACCTTCTCAAAATTTCCAAATTAAAACTTTTGTTACCATTTGATCCCAACAAACGAATTCTAAGTGTACTATAAGAAGCCTGCACTCCAAAGGAAAATGCCTTTTTTTTTTTTTTTTTGGGTACCACTTCATGTATGTGTATTATATATATATACACAAAAAATACACATCCCAAAAATCAATAATTATACCAAAAAAGCATGCTAAAATATTCAAATAACACCAAAAAAGTAGGAAAGTGAAAACAGTGGAACATAAATGAAGGAAAAAAACAAACTCATAATAATAAACAAGGTAGACCTAAATAAAAAAATTAATAATCATAGTATGTAAATGGTCTAAAGACAAGAAATAAGAAAGGGTTGTCAGGTTAAAAAAAAGTAAAGACCTTACTATATAATGTCTTTAAAATGCTCACTTTAAATATAATAATATAGATAGGTTAAAAGTAAAATAAAGCGAAAATGTAGGCATATAAACACAAAACCAAAGAAAATAGAATGGCTATATTAATATCAGACAAGTTTCACTATAGAAAAGGAAATTACTATAGAGATAGAGGAGCATTACTTGTGATAAAAGCCTCAATCCTCCAAGAAGATATTACGACTTTAATTATATATGTATACTTAGGAACAGACCTTCAAAATAAACAGGACAAAACTGATAAAAACTGAAAGGAGATAAAGATAAGTCCCAAATTATTCTTGGAGATTTCAAAACTTCACTCTTACTAATCCATACAACAAATAGAAAATCAACAAAGATATGGGAGACCTGAGCAACAATATCAATGAAATAGATCTAAGTGACAATTATAAAGTAACACAATAACAGAAATTTTCAGAATATTCTCCTAGACAAACTATATCCTTGATCATAAAACAACCTTTAACAAATTTAAAAGAACTGAAGTTATGCAAGTTATGTTCTGTTAGCATAAAGAATTAAATGGAAATCAATTACATAAAGATCATCGGTAAATCCACAAATATTTAGAAACTAACACACTGCTAAATAATTCATGGGTCAAATCCGACATCCAAAAGGAAATTGCAACGTTTTAAAATCTGAATCTAAATTAAACTAGAAAATATTAGAATATGTGGGATATAGCTTAATTCGTGTTTAGAGAAAATTCATAGTTTTGAATCTTAGATTAAAAAAGAACACTCCCCAATCCAATAACCTAAGTTATCATAAGAAACAAGAAAATGAAGAGCAAATTAAGCCTAGCCAGCAAAGAGCAATAATAAATATATCAATGGTGTCAATAATAAGTTAATATTAATGAAATTTAAAACTGAAAACAAATTAAAATCAATTAAATCAAGAGGCAACTTAATTGAAAGGTAATAAAGTTGATGAAACTATAGCCAAACTGACCTAAAAAAAAAAAAAAAAGCAATATATCACACATATCAGCATCAAGAATACAAAGAATACACTAGAGACCCTACGGACATTAAAAGGACAATAAAAAGAAAATACTTCAAATTATTCTGTACCTATAGAAAAAAGTGCCCATTTATTGATTGAAGCAAATTAGTAAAACTCGCTCAAGAATATGAAGAGTTCTATATCTGTTTCAAAAAACTAAACTTGTGTTAAACCTTCTTAACAAACAAAACTCCAGTACTTGATAGTTTCACTGGAGCATTTTACCAATTAAAGAATAAATAATAACACTTCTACATATTTTTTTCCAAGGCACTTCTCAATTTTATGAAGTCAGAAAAATCTTGATAATAAAACCAGACAAAGGCATAATAAAATAAAATGACAGAACAATATCTTATATGAACAAAGACACAAAAATACACAATAAATATTAGCAAATAAAAACCAGCAGAATATAGAAATTTTAATATCAAAAGTACTTCCAAGTGTGGTTTATCCTGGTAAATCAAAAATGATTTAATATTTGAAAACCAATCAATGTGCTTCATTATTGCAAAGGACTAAATAAAATCATGACCAAATCAACATACACAAAAACATTTTTGCAGAATTCAACATTAACTCATGATTAAATCAAAGAACACTAAAATAGAAGAAAACTTCCTTAACCTGATCATGTAGCTCTCACAAAAAAAGAAACCAAAAACTAAAACTACTATTATAATTAAAACTAGAAGATTGTATGTTTTACTCTAAGTTCAAGAACAAAGAAAGTACATTTTCATTCCTATTTAGCAGACTAGACATCCCAGCCAGTACAATAAGGCAAAAAAGATAGGCAGAGATATAAAAATTTGAAAGAAAGAATACTGTTCTTATTCATAGAAAACACCATTATCTATATACAAAGAAATTCCAAGGAGTCCACAAAAAAGCTTCTGGAACTACTATGGGATATAACAAAGCCACAGAATACCCAAAATTTCCTATTTCTATATAATATCAATGAAAATTTGAAAATATTAATAGAAAAACAAGTAACATTTACAGTGCCACCAAAAATGGAATTATTGGGTATCAACCAAAAACATATATGTAACAGTTGTATGCTGGAAATCACAAGACATTGATGACAACAATCAAAGAAGATCTAATTAAATGGAGAAATATCCCATGTTCATAGAATGGGAAAAAATGCTCAAGAAAATGCTCTATAGATTCTACACAATACCACTCAAAATTCAGTAGAGCTTGTTGTAGATATCAACACATTTATTTTAAAATGTTGACAGAAAGTCAAAAAAATGAGAATGGCCAAAACAATATTGAAAACAAACTACAAAGTTGTGAATTTATAAGACTTGGTTTCAAGACTACCTGGTACAAAGCTATCATAGTAAGACAAAGTAGTATTGGCAAAAATGTAGTTAAATAGATCACTGAAACTGAATAGTTTCCAGAAATAAACCTGTATTGTCAAGTGATTTTTCCAGCGCAGGCAATTCAACAAGTTATGTTGAAATAATCTGTTATCAAAAAAGTGAATCCTAACCAAATTTTATACCTTATAAAAATTTAACTCAAAGTTGATTATAAAGCTAAATGTAAAATATAAAATTATGAAACTTTAGAAAATGAGAGGGGAAAATATAACCTGGGGTTAGACAAGGATGTTTTTATGCACACAAAAACCATAATCCATGAAAGAAAAAATAATAAATCATAGTCATAAAATTTAAAACTTTGCTCTGCCAAAGATACTACCTAAATAAATAAATAAGTCACAAATGGGGGGAAATATTTGCAAGTCACATATCTGACAAATGACTTGTATCCAGAACATATGCTTACTGGGAAACAATTCTCCTTGAATATTTTCATATTTCTATACAGTCCCAGTTTCTTGAATAGGAGTCATGTTTGAATAGAAAAGGCTTTAGAAGTTACAGGTAGAGTATCTACCATGCTGTAAAGATTTAGACATATATTTGCTTTTGTTCTAGAGTGCAGTCATGAAGCCAGAGATCTTCCTCTTTCCTCCCCAGATATTTGTTTAAATTCCAGAGGAAAGATTCCTCTCTCTCTCTCTCTCTCTCTCTCTCTCTCTCTGCGCGTGTGTGTGTGTGTGTGTGTGTGTGTGTGTGTGTGTGTGTGTGTGTGGTGTGTGTGTGTGCCTGTCTCTCTGCTTTTGTTCTCACTTTCCCTCAAGAGGGGAGGACAGACTTAAGTGACAGCAGCCCCTATATAAGTGCTGAGTCTTCATGTTGAGGGTTCTCTCCTGGACCCTCACAAACATGTGTGGAGTAACATCTGATTTTCACCACATCATTCCAAGGGGGTGCAAAGAACAGGCCGCAAAATGCTACTCTGTGTGTTTTTTTCAGGAGTAAAAAATTGTCTACTTTTTGGATCCAGGAAGCCTCAGGTCTCCTGCTAAATATGTACATATTCTCCAGAAGACTGAATTGTTAACTTACAAGTAGGATAAGATCTCAGATTTTTCAGTTTCAGACATGAAATAAAAAAACTTTCAAAACAAAGTTTAAATTTAAAAATAAGCAAAACATATTAGAGACTTTGCTAAAGAAAATACACTGATGGAAAATAAGCACAGGAAAATGTGTTTAATATCATTATTCAACAAGAAAATACAAATCAAAGCCGCAAGGAATCTCACACCTTCAGAATTGCTAAAATCCAACAAATGAAAACACCTAATACTATTAAATGTTGTCATGGGTGTGGCACAACAAGAATGCTCACTCATGGCTGCTGGCAATGCAAAATGGTTCAGCCACTATGGAAAACAGTACAGCAGTTGTTGTTGTTTTTTTTTAATAAAGGTAAACATACATATATCATATGACCCAGCAATCCCACTCCCATGTATTTACCTAAGGTAAATAAAAAATGTATGTCCACATGAAAACCTGTATGTTAATGTGTATAGAAGCGGTGTGTGTGTGTGTGTGTGTGTGTGTGTGTGTGTGTGTGTGTGTGTGTACATGAGCACATGCATCTGTAAGTATGTTTGTGAACGTATATGTAATCATCTGGGAAATGAAAATAAATGTCTTTCAACAAGAGAATAGATAAATAGTGAAACAAACATACAGTTGAATACCACCAAGTAATAAAAATAAATATTGATAAATACAAGGATGATTTTTAAATGCATTATGCTAAGTGAAAGGATTCAGCCTCAGAATATTATATATAGTATATTTAATTCACATAGTATACTAAAAAAGACAAAATTATAGGGAGAGATAACAAAATTACAGGAACAGAGTTGCCAGAGATTGTAAAAATGGGGAGGAATTAATATAAAGGGACAGCATAAAAAAAAATGTGGGGTGAGGAAATTGTTCTGTATCTGATTGTGGTGGTGGTAGAGGTTGGATGACTCTATGCATTTAAAAAACTCAGAAAACTACACATCAAAAAAGTGAATTTTACTGTATGTAACTTTAAAAATAAAATTTAAAAAGCTGTTCAAGGAAATTAACTAGGCATTACTCTGGTATTAATTAGGGTTTATTCTATTCTATTTTAATCCATTTTAAAATTTTGTGTGTAGGCTTTTCTACCTCACAGGCAACAGATTCCTGTGTTTATTCATCTTTTTATGCTCTAAAAAGCTATCATCTTTTCTCCCTTTGCTTTATGATTTTTTTTCCTGTTCATTTGCTGTGGTTATATATGCCTGTCTTCCATAGAAATAAGTCAATTTTCAGTCATATTTGTTCTGTATGCTTGTCAGTTTTATTTATTTATTTAGAGATTATGCTGTCTTTGTCCTTAATAGTTTTTGTTCTGGCTTCTCACTCTTTTTGTTTACCTATTTTCTTGTGTTTTGTTTTGGGTATATGAGAGGGGCTCTAGTTTAGTTCGTGTTCTTTTTTGTTTTTTTAGCATAAAGTATCAAGAATAATTGTTTTTTTGTCTCAGGTTACATTTTCTTCCAAATTCCATGCTATGTTTTATCAGTCTTTTTTCTTTCCTATCTACTGGCTCAAATTATGATTATAGTTTTGATTCTCCTCCTTTTTATCTTTGCAATACTGCCCAGACTTTCTATCTTATTACATTAGGCAAGTTAATTTCTGTGTGTCTCTTTTTCTACTTATTTGTATATGAAACTTACTTGCTTTCCCCTACCAGCTACGTTTTGGGGCTTGAATATTTCTTGAGGATTCCCCAGGTTGAAGTGCTCAGTGTAGGGTAAATTCATTTGTGGCTAGCTTACCTTGGCCTTGCTCTCTTTTTGAGAACTTATTTAATGTGCTGTGCAGGATTCACTCTGTTTAGTGTTGAAAGGTAGTCCATTCCCATGAAGCAAGGAATTCAAGTTTAGCCCATTCCCCAGATTCTTGTTAGCCCTGGAGAGATTGCTGGAGTCACAGCGAATTACTCTCTGGTTCTTAACCCATTTCATAGTTTCTTTCTTTCTTTTTTTCTCCCACCCCACTGCTCCCCCTTTCTTTTTTTAATTTTAATTTTATTTTAAAGTTGTGGGGGACAAGTCAGGATTGCGTACGTAAGTTGTTTAAGTACAGATAAAATTTTGCACTTCCCATTGGACCTCACTTTATCTGGATGGATAAGACACTACTGCCAAATCCCACTACTTTCAATCTTTTTTGTAGTATTATGATACGTGTTCAGAGTCCACTTATGAGTGAGAACATGTGGTACTCAGTTCTTTGTTTCTGTGATAGATCACTGAGTATGCTAGATTCCAAATCCATTGAAGTTGCTGAGAAGTCCATAATTTTGTCCTTTTTTATGGCTGATTGTTAAAGTCAGATTGGAATACCATGAATCTCAGTTCACTTCAGATTTGGCTTTTTTTTTTTAAGTGGACTTGAGCAATCAGGTGAGGAATAAGATACCTCAACATTCTGTCTGTTTCCCTGATAAGTAATTTTTGAAATGTATAGCACTGCTTTGTGCCCCCCACAACCTTTTTGATTTTGTTGATGCTGGTGATATTTGAGTGGACTTTTTGCTTTCTTTGTTTAGTTTATCAGTGATTAGGTAAAGAGAATATTATGGTCAAATTCTCCTACACCATCATTATAAATAAAATGCTTCATTTTATCTTTGAGGGGAGCTTAAATAAGATTTAAAGTTTATTTATTTCTCTCTCATGTAAAAGTACAGAGATGTGAGGTCCAGGGCTGACAGGCTAGCTCCTTTCTATGAAAACCTTACAGACCAGTCTCCTTGCACCACACAGCTTGGTCAAGTTTAGGGTATGCTGTAATCCTTAACCTCAGTGTTCAAGGGGCATCCATATTTCACAGAGCAGGATGCAGGAAATCTTTTAAGAAAAGGAGACAAAGGTAAGCTTCAGGTCTTTCATTTTTTTAATAATTTGTAAGAATTTAAGGGGCATACGTGCAATTTTGTTCCATGAATATACTGCATAGTGTTGAAATTTGGGCTTTTAGTGTAACCATCATCCAAATAATGTACATTATACACATTAGACAATTTCTCATCTCTCACTATTCTCCCACCCTGCCACTCTTCCAAGTCCACGATGTCTATTAATTCCATGCTCTGTGTTAATGTGTACACATTATTTAGCTTTCGGTTATAAGTGAGAATATGCAGTATTTGACTTTCTGTTCGAGAGTTGCTTCATTTAATATAATGGACTCCAGTTCCATCCATGTTGCTGCAAAAGATATGATTTTGTTCTTTTTTATGTCTAAGAGTATTTCATTGTGTATATATACTATATTTTCTTTTTTTTTTTCTTTCTTTCTTTCTTTATTTTTTGAGTTGGAGTCTCACTCTCTCGCCCAGACTAGAGTACAGTGGCCGCTCCCGGCCACCGCAGCCTCGACCTGCTGGGCTCCGGCAATCCTTCCGCCTCAGCCTTCCAAGTAGCCGGAATTACAGGCATGCACTACCACGCCTGGCTGATTTTTTGATTTATTGTAGAGAAGAGGTCTCGCTGCCCAGGTGGGTCTCGAACCCGCAGGCTCAGGCAATCCACTCACCTCAGCCTCCCAAAGGCGCGGGATTACAGGCTGAGCCACCGAGCCCGGCTATATTTTCTTTATATATAATCATCTGGTGATGGTCACATAGATTGAGTCCATATCTATGTTATCGTGAATTGTGCTGCAATAAACATATGATTGCAGGTATCATTTTGAAATAACAATTTATTTTCCTTTAGTAGATACCCAGTAGTGGAATTACTGGATCAAATGGTAATTCTATTTTTAGTTCTTTGAAAAATCTCCATACTGTTTTCCACAGAGTTTATATTAATTTGCATTCCCACCCACAGTGTGTAAGTGTTCTTTTTTCTCCACATCCTTGCCAACATCTATTATTTTTTGACTTTTTAATAATAGTCATTCTGAATGGCATAAGATGATATCTCATTGTGATTTTAATTCACATTTCCCTGGTGATTAGTGAATATAATTCAATATAATGCCATCACAAACATACAAATATCATTAAAATACAATATCCTTATAATTTCATGTTTTTATTTCAGACATTTTTAAATGGCATCTCTTTAATATCCATTAATGGCTGTCAAAGTCTATTTCAATATGAACAAAAAACACCTGTAAGATGCTTCATTGTCAATAAATCTGAGTGATAATACTTTACCAATTATGTTGCAATTTACATGAAGTTTCCCAAGCCGAACATCTTTCTTAACCATGAAGAGGCTTTAAATGTTAAGTAGCATGTGGCTTTGGATAACTTTAAAGGCTTCAAAGCGAATTCATATCTGAAGTCAAGGCCAGTCTAACAAATCAGTTGGGGGTATCAGTACTGTGGCCAAGAAATGTTGGTTCTCCATCCCCACGATGTTCCTCTGATAGGTTCCACCTGGACACTGTCATGAAAGGCTCATACTTAAACATCTAGATCTGTGGTGAATTTTCTATTAGAATTAAAGTCTAAAGATTAGAGAGAAGGGTTCTCCAGTGCAGAGGTGGCCCACATGATTAGAAATTCATGTCTTATAGGGTCTAACACATGCGTTATTTGATATACTAAGTGAGTTGTGAGATACCCAACTTGGCATTTGAGTACTGAGTGAGAATCAGGTGCATACAGATGCTGCCTTCATATCTATATCTGCATCTATATCTATAGATATAAGCTTGAATAAGCTCAAAATTACTTTTCACTTTAACGACAACTTCTAACTCACTCAATTTGAGGAGAACAGCAGCACCTGAAGTGCATGACACACAATGGGAGAAGGGTACAAGAAGTTTGTGCACCTGAGTCTATACCTTCATGTATATTAGCTAGAAAAATGGTATGTTTGCTCAAGTTATCAGATGCCATATACCAAATTTTTGTGGCGTCTACATTTGACTCATGAGGCATACATAGCCTAGTAAGTACTTGTGTAAGTTTTGTATCCTCATTTAAATAATAAACGGTAAATATCTCAGAGTGCCTGAATGAAATGATACAGGAAATCCTGTTGTCCGGTGTACATGGTAGACAAGTAATAAATATTAGACCTTATCATGTATAGTAAAGAGTCTAAGATTTTATCTCACTTGCAGTCTAGCAAATCAACCTGCCACGGTTTCAGAGATGCTGAGAGAAGATCCATGGCTTCTGGAACTTCACTGTACAAGGCAGGGCAAGAAGCATGCACTTCATGACTTCATTTGTTCCCTTTAAGCATCTACATCCCATGACATCAACAACAAGAAGCCCAGGCAAATGCTGTCCAATTCAGGGGACTGTGTCAAAGCTGAGGAGCTCCAATCTTGAGGAACCTGGATCTTTAAAACTGGTTGCAAGCAAATCTACCTGACCTCTTCTCCAAATGAAGACCTTATCTTTAAAATACTGGAAGGAAGATCTCTCCCCTCCAAGGTTATTTTCTCACAAATATCATTACAATTTTAGTTCAGGACAAAGATCATCAGTGCTTCTGCCTGCTACACAGACAGAAATACAAGAGACCTGTGTAGAGTGATCCCCCAATAGATCTAACTATGATATGTTTCTTGGTAGAAATAAATTTAGGGAATCCTCACCAAAGCACATCAATTGAAACTTCATGGTTGATGACTGAAGATTAGGGGAATCCTGAAAGTTGAGGACTGTGTGTGTGCATCTGTGTGTGCGTGTGTGTGTGTGTTCCGTTGCAGGTGGGGATGATGGATTGTCAACATACGCTGACATGCTATTAGGTAATAGGCCCCGCATGAGGCAATGTGGTATAGTGGTTAGAGGCTTTGACGTTAGGCAGGCCTAGTTTGCATCAGGCCTCTGCCTCTGAGCTGTGTGACATAAAGCAAGGTACATAATGATTCTGCGCGTGTACACCAATAAGTAAATAATAGATATAATATTGAGACACCTTCATAGGATTATGAAAGTTGAATTTCATAGTAAGAGTTGAATGAGATCATAAACTTATAACACTTGTACAGCCCGGCATGGAGTAAGTGCCAAAGAAATGTTAACGATTGTAATAATCTATTTTTCTTCATTATATTTTCCGATTTTCCTAATTATTACCATGTTTCAATCTTAAAAACTATATACTACTTCACACTATTTCTCCAGAGAAGATATATACATGGCAAATAGATGCATGAGAAGATGTTCAACATCATTGACTATTGGAGAAATGTATATCAAGCATTCTATTTCACATCCATTAAGATGGCTATAACTTTAAAAATAGAATAGCACAAGTGTTGGTGAGGATGTGGAGAAATTATAACCTTTGTGCATTTTTAGTAGGAATGCAAAGTGGTGCAGTCACTGTGGAAACAGCATGATGTTTCCTCAAAAAATTAAAAATAGAATTATCTAACAATTCTACTTCAGGACATGGACTCAAAAAAAAAAAAAAAGCAGAGACTGGAACAGATATCTGTACACCCATTCATTGTGGCATTATTTACAATAGACAAGGGGTGGGGCCAACTAAGTCAACCATGCAGCAGTTAAACAGATGAACAAAGTGCAGTATATACATACAATAAAATATGATTCAACCTTACAAAGGAATGGAATTTTGATAAAAGTCACATAAATGGACCTCAAAAATGTACTTAGTGAAATAAGCAGAAACTGAGGGGCAAATATATGCTTACACTTATATGAGCTACTGTAAGAGGTGAGCTAATTCATGGAGACAGAAAGTAGAATAGAGGTTACTAGTGGTTGAGGCTAGGGGAGGGAGGAGGGGAAGGAGAAGTTATAGTTTAGAGTTATTTTGGAGATGTCATGAAGTTTTTGGGTATAGATAGTGGTGATAGTTACACAACATTGTGAATATATCTGATGTTACTGATGCATGGTTAAATCACACTTATGAATAGCTACAATGATAAATATTATGCATATTTTATCACAATGTTTAAAAGATTAAAATTTTTTAAAAGGTAAAAAAATAAAACTGTGGCTCAGCAAAAATCGAAACTAGTCTTATGTTACTTTGCTATACCATGTGTTCTCACTCACAAGTAGACCCTGAACAATGATCATAATACTATAAGAAAGTGATTGGTAGAAGTGAGAAACTGCCAGGGGAGGAGGGGGGCACAATTCATCAATAAGGGTAACTGGTCTCAAGTCAGGTGAAGTGGGGACCAAAGTGAGGGCCAAACTTTATCTGTACAATGACCGTTTGTATACCTAACCCTGAATTGTACCCCACATCTTAAATAAATAAATAAATAAATAAATAAATAAATAAATAAATAAATAAATGTCAAATGTCATATTTTACCTAGGTCTTACTCTACAAATTTTTTCCCAAAACCCATAGTACTGCACCTGTATACCCCCCTGTTAAGAGGCTGAGGCAGGAGTCTTTGCAACTAAACATGAAGCATTACATTTTTGTCTTTTTTAATACAACAGGTACAGTAGTAAATAAATGAAATTTGTGTATACTTAAACCCTTAGGTACACTGTAACATGTTTTTAATCCCAAACCAAATGTTATTTCTGCTACATTATTGTATTCCCATTTCAGATGTACACAGAGTTCAGATGGTAATAAGTCAAGTTTCGTCCCCATTTAACATTATTGGATATTCAGCTTAGTTCTGATTTGTGTTGGAATGTTCTCTTACATGGTTTAAAATCCCTTTTAGGCAATCCACTGGTCTCCTCCCTATCAAAATATGACAGCATCATGCTGTAAATACCTTGCTAGCACAATGGATTCTAATTCCTACAGAAATGAATGATGCTTCATTAAATAAATGAAATTCATCTGTTTTTTACTTTCAGTTGTTGGCATCTATGTTTTCCTCATACGTCTTACTTTTTTCAAGTTTAGTAAAATTTTAAAAATTGAATCTAATCAACATATGTACATCTCATCTAATTAAATAAAATGTAACAAATGGAAAGGTAGGACAGAGGTCATTATATTTTTGTCATCACTAGGGAAATTTTTGATAGCTATAAACAAGAAAATAGTGTGGCTTAATTCAAAAAATTTTTCTGTTAGCTACCAACCCAATTCCATCAGAATTATGTATTCTTTTCATATCTTAAACACTCTATTAATATTCTCAACCAAACCTTTCCAAAGTAACCTTTGGAAGTTTCAGTAAATTAGGTGGACAGGACTACATATACAGCAATCTACATAGCAACAATCTATGTTTGGAAATGCCTGCTAAAGGAACTGTACTACACTGCGATATGGAATGTAGAAGGAGAAACCCACTTGTATTTAATGCATTTAGAGTCAGAAAGCTTTAATGTCAGAAGGGAAATATGTCCCTATCTATTTCAACCCTGTCATGTGATGGAAGATGGCAAAGAAACCCACAGAAGGGAAATGACTTTAGCCCATTTTCACAGAGCTGAGGAGGGGCACCGCCAGGCCAAGAACCTAGAAACCTCAACCAGTTTCATAACTGTAATGCTTATGTTGGGCAAGGCCATAAAATGGCCCAAATTTCTTCCTATAGTGGAGGAAATTCCTTTGGAAGGAAAATTGAAATGTTCGAATCCACACATCTTCAGCTTTGCTTAATAACTTTTTTTTAAAGGTGGAATCAATAAGCCATGTAATCAATTTGCAACTTGATCGTCTCAAAGAGAATTAGATACTGAAAACAAACAAACAAACAAAGAAGTTAACAAATATTCAGATAGTTTATTAGAAAACTAAAAGAGGTCACTGGATTGAGAGTTGCCATGACAACTGTCAGGCAAGAATGAACAAAGGGTTGATCCTAGCTATCTCATTGTCTAAGAACTGTGAATTAAACACACCACTCCACTCCCTGCCTGCTTTCTCTTCTCTACCTCTCACTTACTTCCCTGACAACCTAGATTCTTCCAGATTCCTCACTGTACCATGTAAAGAAATAACCTCTGCTAGGTAAAACGTAAGGAAAACACAGATTGCCTTATGCTAGCAGTTATAATCAATATAAATACTCAAGTAGAACGAGGTGCCAGTACATTGTGGGACTTAAAAATGGGGAAAAAAAGTAAAGTTCTAATATAAAATGTTAAAAAGGTAAATATTTTAACAGAAATTATGACTGTCCTTAAATACTAATTTGTTACTTATGAATGAGACTTCTCAATAACATAACACAGTAATACAAAGATCTTGTTCTGGGATTATTTGTCCATTGCTCATTAAAATTTCAAAAGATTAGCTTTGGACTTGTACCTGGATTTTAAACAAGTCCCTGGAAATAAAAATCCAGGATCCAAAATCTGAATCACATAATTTCCATCACTGGAAATTTTATTTTCATACTTCATAGAATTTTTACCAAAAAAATCTGCTTGTTTTATAATTGAGCACCCACTAGGAAGAGATGATAATTAGCTCTGACTGGATGGTTATGCAAAGGTACAAAGACTTTAAGGCATATTACAAAGCAAAACACTGACACTTTTGTTTATATCCATTTCAAGTCAAAAAGTAAATTTTGTTTTTGACCAAAATTAAAATAAGGCAGGAGAGCATACATATAAATTGAATAGTTATATTGAGGAAAAGTTTTAATATAGCCAGTCACAGCTTCTTACTCATGTCTTTAATCTCTATTAAACACCAAGCTGAGGGAGATAAGTTTCGAAATTTTGAATAGTAACATATGAAGGAAATTTATTTCTTCCTGGTTTGATTCTCATCTCCTCTGCTTAGTGACATAGCCTGTGCATTCAAAATCAACAGGAACTCTTTGCACTTGAAAAGAAATGCCAAATTACATAAACAGAGCACTCAAGTTATGCATGAAGGACTTTCAACTCTCACAACCTAGACAAATGTATCTCTACAAATCTGAACATCATTTAGAAAAACAGAAGATACTGCATTTATATCAATAGTTGCCTTTGGACTGTAGACATTAATTTATCAAAATATCAACACATGAATAAAGTACAATTGTGTAACTGAACCAAAGAGAAATGGGATCAACTTAAGTGGGATATTGATTAGAACTCTTTTAGAGACAAGTCACAGAAATCACAGTCTAAAGAGGCTTAAGCAAAAAGAGAAGAAAGAGGAAGGATAAGGAAAAAATGAAGGAGGGAGGTGGGGAAGGAGGGAGGAAAGAAAAGGAAGAAAAGTAGTATATCGAGGCATGTAACCTGAGAAGTAGAGACGTAGGGAATCATCTTCCCTATATCCTACAGGTAAGTAAGATATGTCAAGAAATCATCATGAATCAGCTTCTTTCCATCACTCTGCTCTGCTTTCATCACAGGTGTTTTGGAAGAACAAGATGAGGGCGGGTTCTGCAGACCCCACCTACTCTGAGGTTTTGGATCCAGCTGGGAAATTTGAACATCTTTGTCTCAGATATCCCATGGAAAAAAAATTTCATTGCTTCTCATGATCTCTAATTGATTTCTGTAACCAGTGCTGAACCCATCAACATGGCCAGGGGACTAGAATGTGCAAATTGGCTGAGACCTGGCATGGAGGAAAAATTTGAGAGGGTAGGGGTAATAGTTGATCTTTGAGAAGTGAAGCAGTGTTAGGGTTAAACAAATTTTCCTAATTCTAATAATTACATATTTCATATTGACTATATTTCCTGATTCTTCTCGTGAATGTTAAATTATTCTTTAAAATTCAGCTGTAATGTGTTGAACACTATTATGCAGAATACTATGGGCAAAGGGCAGAAAAATGATGATGAACATACCATTGATGAGCTGGCAGTGAGGACCAGGGGTCAGATATAATGGTACTAAGTCCACCTACACTATTAGGTGGACTATGATTGCTATAAAATTGAGTTTACAAACAGCTTAGAAGTCCGGGAGACAGCAGAGTATATACAGCATGTACTTAGTATTTAGTGTGTGATCCCTCTGAACTGTTCGTTCAGAGAATAGTCAATAAATCAGCAGATACTGGAGTGGTCAGGGATGGCTTCACACAAGAGGCAGGGCTTTGCCAGACAAGCAGGTAGCTAACCTGACAAAAAGTGATGAGACTAAGAATAAAGCTTAAACAGTGTCCCTGGGAATCATTTTTAAAACTCTGATTTAGGTCTTATGTCCATAATGTCTTAATAAGATTGTCAAATGGATTCATTACTTTCTTGTAAAACCACCAACCTGTCCTTCTGCCTCAAAGATTAAGTCCGTCTATCATAACTGCTCTTTACCAAACCATGATGATCATTTCTTTTTTTTTTTGCTTTGATGGGTCCTCTGTGGTCAAGTGAGGAAGAGGCATATCCATCTTGTAAAGTCCACCCTTGCTTGTAGATAGAGTACTCCAACTGATAGCCCTACCTTTCTGAGTATACAGATAGCCATTCACCTGTACTAAGCCTTAGCCATCTTTCCAGACAGTGCTAATGGTGGTCAAACCACTCCCAAATATCTCACCCTAATTTCACATAATGAAGACAAGATTTAGCACTATTTTTTCTGCCCAGGATCCATAATGCATAATTCACAGAACCAGGAAGCCACAGAAAACTGAAGAAATGTATTAAGTCCACAGAGTTTCCTCTCTATCTTTAGAACCACCTTGATGATGGTTCTTTCAATTGTGTTAATCAGAGATTATACTGGTTCAAGACCCAAATCAATATGAAGTGCATCTGATTTCAATACTACTGAAAACCAGGTTGGCCTTAAAGAGCTGAGAGAAAATAAAAATCAATTTTTGTTTTCCTGGCTTTGCATGAGCTCTAACAAAAGATAGTAAATTTTTTAAAATATTAATTGCAATCTGTTTTTCATCGTTTCGAAAAGTGAATAAGATACAATTCTGAGAGTTGGAAATTTGATAATTTTTTATTCTTTTCATTAGAATCTTCAGGGTTTTCTGGAAAATATGAATACTTTAAATGCCTATTAAAGGTAGATAAAAATGAAATGCTTAAAGTACCAAGAGATGAACTCATTTTAGATATTCTATCTACTTAGACTCCAGTTCTATTATTACCACACTATCACACTTTTTGACTATTATAGTCAACTTACTCTAAAACTCTCTGGGGCTTAGATTTGGGAGGGGTGTCATATCAATTATCCAGGTCTTCTTGGTCTCAGTGTGCATATTTAAATGGAAACTAGCTTGTAGTGCTATTATACCACGATTTGAATGTGTCCCTAAAAGGTCACATGTGACATATTTAATTCCTAATGCAACGGTGTGGAGAGGTATGATCCTTAAGAGGTGAGCCGGGCTCGGTGGCTCAGCCTGTAATCCCGTGCCCTTGGGAGGCTGAGGTGAGTGGATTGCCTGAGCCCGCGGGTTCGAGACCCGCCTGGGCAGCGAGACCTCATCTCTACAATAAATCAAAAAATCAGCCGGGCGTGGTAGCGCATGCCTGTAATTCCAGCTACTTGGAAGGCTGAGGCGGAAGGATTGCCGGAGCCCAGCAGGCGAAGTTGCAGTGGCTGGGAGCGGCCACTGCACTCCAGTCTGGGTGACAGAGTGAGACTCCAACTCAAAAAAAAAAAAAAAGAGGTGATTATGTCATGAGAGCTCTACCCTCATTCATGGATTAATGTTGTGATCATGAGAGTGGTTTTGTCATTACAGGAATGGGTTCCTTATAAAAAGACGAGTTTCATCCCCATTGTGTCTGTATCTCTCACCAGATGTGAGCCCTTTGACCTTGGATTTCTCAGCCTCCAGAAAAAAAAATATATCTGTTTTTTGTTTGTTTCTTTTAATAAATTACCCAGCCTTAGGAATTTGGTTATAGCAGCACAAAATTGACTAAGACAACTTGTCTACACTATATGACCAACTTGCCTACACTATATGAATCTTCCCACAGCATATTTCTAGACTGAAGCATAATGCTGTCCGCCATTGTGCCACATATGGGAACATGATGCATTATGTTAGAACATGTATTTTCCAAAAAATAATTTGGAAATTTGCCCTACGAAATTTGAAGTAGTATTCTTAGAGGATAGAGAGGAAGACGAAAAACCAAGGTCTTGGTTAAAGTGTGCCCATCAGCTCTCAATGATAGGTAGAGCTTTTGCTCTCTTCTCTTGTTCATGGTAAGAACTATATGTAACAAAGCAATTTAAGTGTTTGTTCTTGTGGTAATCACTTCCTAATGATGTCAGTAGTCCAACACAACTAGATGTGTCTTTCTGCCTGTGTAGTAATATGAGGGTTACCCTATACTCACACTTCCATGGAGTCTCATGAAGTGGTAGTATCATCCATTATGCAGAGAGAAACTGTAGCCTGAAGTACTGAGCAGTGACCTCCACTGACATGTGTGAGTGGAGGAATTCAGTGGAGCTGATAATCTTGGCAGAGAAGCAACCGTGTCCTGGAACTAACTCAGTGAAATGAAAAAAAGAAAAGATCTTGAACATGTGGGCTCGCCTTTGGGGTGATTTGGCCTCGGGATTTCTTTACATCTGGAGATATATTTACCCAGGATTGCAAAATATAGAAATTACAATAAGTAGAATATATACATCAAATTCTTGACTAAGGGATTTCATACCAAGGACATAGTCCAACAGAAGCATTAAGAATAAGGAAAGAAACCTGATTTAGGGCAAGTTCTTTATAATAGAAAAAAAAGCTCATACATGTCAAAAATTAGGAGACTAGCTTACTAAATTATCATTGCAAAGTACACAAGATTATTATAAAGCCACTGAAACTGGGATTATGTTGTTAACACAAGCTAATTTATATGATGCCATTCTGAAGTCAAAAGAACATAGTATGAATTTTAGGACTCTAATGAATGCACTGAAAAGTAATATGCAAAAATGAAAATTGTATGAGAAGATGTTTTAAATATTGAATGCACCATTAATAGTATTACAAATGTGTCTTTAAATTAAACAAATGGTGTAAAAGAAAGGTTGTGAGAGAGAAAATAACTTTGCTAAAGATTGTATGCATCAAACAGACACTAAAATTATCTTTGCCCAGTACTTAGACAAATGGTAGCCTTCAGTTCACAGAAGGAAAGGCTCAAATGTCTGCCAGGAATGAACAACAGGTAATTGAAGGAAGGGTATAAGTTTATGCAGGCACACACTCAGGCTGGAGACAAGAAAATGCATCTTCTCTAAATTAACTTTAGGGTTCCCTTGTTATAATATACATCATACTTAATATTATAGCAGTCTTGTATATTATTTTTAAAACCATACTTCTCTATTTACTTATATCATAAATAAATACTCAAAACATTGTACCAATAAGTATATAGGGAACAGACCAAAATTATCTTCAAAGACTATTATCCAGATATGGATGCAATACTACTGTCAATTATCAAAAAGTGGTCTTAGAGCATGTGTACAAGCACTATATAAGGGTCATGTCCTACCTTTCTACCACCCTCAAGGAATACCCTCTTGTGAACCTCAGATTTCCAAGACCTACCTCCTTTCCCAGGCTCTGTCTAGCACAAGAGGATGACCTTCTGCTAGAACTTGACTCACTAGCTGAATAATCGATTATATCTGCAAAGTTTTCATTTCTTCATTTGCAAATAACAGGTTTGAACTAGAAGCCCTTTCTCATTTTAAATATCATAGATTGTGATTCAAAAGATACACAGAACTCAGTATTTTAGTGAGGAACTAAGTTCAATATTTTTTAAAGCATATGATGGTTCAAATTCCCTTTATTTTGCTACACAGTAATGTAGACTAGTGAGTGGGATGCTTTTTTAACAACAACAAAGAGGAAACAAACCAGGCAGTTCACATAAATAGTTCAGCAAATTTTCTGTTGAGCATTTTAAATGGAGACTACAAGCCTAGTTTTAAATGAAACACGGGAATATTTGAATTTTAAAAAGAAGTTTTTGAGTTATATCTTGGAAACGAAGTCTAAATTGAACTTATTTTTCTAGAGACAAGGTCTAGCTATGCTGCCTAGAGTGGGCAATCCTCCCACTTCAAGCTCCCTAGTAGCATGGACTACAGGCACAGGTCCCAGCATCAGGCTTATTGCTGCAAATTTAAAAAGCGAACTAAGTTCAAAGCAGCTCTTTTAAGTGAATCATGTGTTAGTATATGCACCCAGACTGAGACAACACCTGAAAATGGCAGCACTGCCTGCCCCAGTGCCTCCTAGACAGGGATTCATACTTGATTTTGGTTAAGGGAAACACAACTGGGAGTCACTGACAGAGGGCAAGAGGAAAATTGGACACAGATATGCTCTATGCAGTGACATTTGAGACTGAGCCCAGTTGTACCCACTAAAGAATGTCAGGTATGCTGTTTAGCTGTGGGTTAGATGCTGAAATCTGAAGAAGGGAGTAAATGAATAGATAGTGTGGGGGAGGAGAGCTGCAATGCTGGTACTGGGTTTATGTAATCTTTGACCTAATGGAGCATGCTTGACACAAAGATTAGGAAACGGAAATGCATGGAGATGTGACAATTTCATGGAGAGTTTAGCTTGTAGTGGGGTCCAGATTCCAGATCACTCAATACATCCTAATTCATAGAGACAGAAAGTGGGATGAAGGTTACCAGGGTCAGGAAGTTGTGGGTGGAAGAGAAAGGGGAATTACTGTTTAATAGGTACAGAGTTTTTTTTTTTGGATATGATGAAAATCTTTTGAGTATAGATCATGATGACAGTTGCACAACACTGTGAATGTATCTAATGTCACTCAAATGGTTAAAACACACATCAGAATGGTTAAATGATAAATGTTATATATATTTTACTACAATTTAAAAAAAGTTTAAAGAAGAAAAAAGAAAACCATATCTCAGCAAAAATCAGAAATCAGTCTTCCTTGTGCACTGTACTAAATTTAGTAGCTTCCTTTGAAACATGGTTACTCACTTAGCTCAGAGCAAGAAATATCCCAAGAGATGGGAGCAGATCACCAGGACATAGTAGGTTATGAAAAGAGTCAAAACAATGGAAGTGACGAATAGCTGCAGAAAAGAGGTCCTGGCTTGGCCACAAGGGAAGGTGGTAGGAAGAGGGCCTGAGAGGCTGGGGTCAAATATGCAATAGATCTATGATAACGTAGATCCATACTCTCACCCTTTATTATCTTAGAGCAGTTTGAGATTCACAGCAAAATTGAGAGGAAAGTACAAAGATTTCCTGTATACCTCCTGGCCCCCCACATGCACAATGTCCTGCATTATTAACATTCTCCACTACAGGGGTACATTTGTTACAATTGATAAATCTATAGTGACACAGCATTTTGAGCCTTCCCCTCAAAAACTTTACTTAGAAATATTAAACGAAGAGGCATAACTAAAACTATGCACCAGGAACCCAGGTTTACAGAAGGAAAGCCAACAACCTTAAAATAACAATTCAGTTAGTTCCCACTATTCTAGGGGATGCAAATTCAAATGCTTATAGAGACCAGGAGGTGACAGAGTCAAGTGTGTGTGAAGAGTATGCATGGGAATGAGGACTGCAGTGAATGCTGAACTCAGGCCCATGTAAAAGCTACCGTCACCCTTCTTCTCCATCTATAGATTTTCTTGCCAACCACTCAGTACTGACTGTTCTTTTGCTGTTTTTTCCCCAAAGAAAAAAGCATGCAGATTTTTCTATGAAATTGTCAGATTTTTAAAATTCAAAAATAAAACACAGCTTGATTGCTTTTATTTATAGCAGCTTGATTCATAATCAAATAAAGCTTTATTTATAATTGCCAAAATTTGGAAGCAAACAACACATCCTTCAGTAAGCAAGTGGATAAAGGATAGTATATCCAGACAATGAAATACTATTTAGCATTAACAAGAAATGTACTACCAAGTCATAAAGACATATGGAGGAACCTTAAGTGCATATTATTAAGCAAAAGAAGCCAGTCTAGAGAGTACATACTGTATGATTCCAACTGTATGACTTTTAGGAAAGGCAAAAGTGTGGAGACAGTAAAAAATCAACAGTCACCAGGGACTTGGGGGCAGAAAGGTATGAACAGGCAGAGCACAGGGGATTTTTAGGGCAGTGAAACTACTCTTAATAGCACAGTAATGTTGGGTACGTACCATTATACATTTGTCAAAAACCACAGAATATATAAAAGCAAGAGTGAACTTTACTGTAAACAATGGGCTTTGGATGATAATGCTGTGTCACTGTAGATTTATCGATTGTAACAAATGTACCCCTCTAGTGGAGAATGTTAATAATGGAGGACATTGTGCATTTGGGGGGACAGGAGGTATACAGGAAATCTTTGTACTTTCCTCTCAGTTTTGCTGTGAATCTCAAACTGCTCTAAGAAAATAACGTCTATTATCCAAAATAATTACTTAATACAACCTTTTAGGGCAACATACACACATGCGCAAACACACACACAATCTGTCGTAAAAATTTGATTAGTAGGCCACTATTTTCACAATCTGAGCAACTCAAAGGAAGTTGCCAACCAAAACCTTTACTACTTGTCCTTTCTCCTGCCAAGCTAATCAGCTGTCTGTGGCTAGTACAGGAAATGCTTGGGATGGACTGTGCTATTTAATCCTACAAAGTATTTATAATTTCCACACCACTAGACAGCATTTGTTTTACATTATAAAATACTTCGATCTCAGTTTTAACATGTTAGCATTTAAAGATGTATTGTGCCTTCAGGGGAAATAATTGCCATTGTTTTGGTGACAGACCTTTACTTCTTTCTCATCTTCTGTGGCTTTTAATAAGGTTCAGAGCACTCTCCTGGTGAGTAGTGAGTTAGCATTCACCTTCATCTCCTCTTATTTTTCATTTTCACTAGGCAAATAATCTCCCAGCTCTGAAGAAAACTGGAAAACTACCTGCTCTCTCTCAAAGTGGTAACCTCTTTGCTATTGTACTTTGCTATTATACTTTGTATTCAGATATCATACACCATGACTCAATTCCTTAGAAACTAGCGTGGGACTCTGCCATTTTGAGGTGGGGGGCTTGTTAGTTTTTGACTTTCATTTTGGGGGTAGCCACTGAAATTTTCAGTTTTCCTTTCATACCACAAAAATATGTGAAGTGAAAGCAAAGGACAAGGCATCCTGCCATCGGTTCATTTTGTTTCAAAGGGATGTGGATTCTTTTCCTCCCTGGTCCAGAAGTGAAGACATAAAGTAGAGGACACACCCTGCTCACGCTACAATAATAGACAAATAGAAATAATATAAAATAAGTAAGAAATACATTTTTATATTTAGAGAGGGAAAGAAACAGTGTATGGATCAGTTGCCATTTAATGTATTAACTACTATATCTTATCCCAAGGGCCAAGTCGGAGATTGCTGGCATCTCTCAAAGACAGATAAAGTAAAAGGAGTAGAGAGAGAAGCTGTCTAGGGAAACTCAAAATGCTCCATGAATCCAAACTCTCTATCTGCTATTCTTGTAGGACACTAGATGCCAAACATCTTAGACTTATTAGTTTGGCCTTGAATAGTTCGTTGCACTAGTTCACTTCTTTTTTTTGAGTTGGAGTCTCACTCTGTCGCCCAGAATGGAGTGCAGTGGCTGCTCCTGGCCACCACAGCCTCGACCTGCGATCCTTCCACCTCAGCCTTCCAAGTAGCCGGAATTACAGGCGTGCGCTACCACGCCTGGCTGATTTTTTATTTATTGTAGAAATGAGGTCTTGCCGCCCAAGTGGGTCTCGAACCCGCGGGCTCAGGCAATTCACTCACCTCAGCCTCCCAAAGGCGCGGGATTACAGGCTGAGCCACTGAGCCCGGCTCACAAGTTCATTTCTAGTGTTAGTCCTTCATTCTAAATGTACAAAAACATATAATGCTACCATATATAATAAACAAAATCATGTAAAATTCATTATTCTATCTAATACAAAAGTTATGTTGGGAACATAGCCCATTATCCATCATTTAATGCTCTTATAGAAAGGAATATATGAGACTTTTTTAACTTCAATATGTTTGCTTAACCCCCAGAAATTGGTCAACTATTTCTCTTAATCATTGAGACCGTTTCCTCCCCTTCCTACTTGGCCAACTCCTAATTTTTCCAGAAAGTAAAAGTCAAGTATAAAGCTCTAACCACAGCTATGTATAGTCAGAAGAGCTAGAAGCATGCTTATTTCTTTTTCCAAGGAATACTAAATCAGTGGTTATCTAAAATATTTAAAAATATGCCTTGCATAAAATAATTTTGATAAATATTTGTCAAATTAAGCAGAATATGTGACTTTTCCAGGAATTATAAAATAAGCACTTAGAAATAGGAATCCACAATTTAAAATGAATTTAATTAAATTAATAACTTAATTCATACATATGACATTGAGGTGGATTAAATATCAAAGACTACCGATGGTTTGCTTCCCCCTGAATCTCAAAAAGCTAACATACAATGAGTTCTATTTTTTATACTTCTAATAAATTTAGAAATTAATAATGTAGAAGTAAAAAATTTGCTGATATGTATCCCTCTGTTTCTAAAATCATACTTTGACTTAGTAATTAAAAATATTTCTGGTTTTCTATTCTAAATGACTTTGTCTTTTGCCAGTATTTTGCCAAAGTTTTATTACTCTTGGGTTGCAGTGTGTCATAGGAATCATAGACTAAAAGCTCAAAGAAACAATGGGGGTTCATTCTGTTATCATCATCCATCTTACCAATAGCCAAGTATCACTATGCCTTTTTACAGAAGAAACAATCAAGTAGTTATGGAGGCAGTTTAATGTAGGTTTATTCATGAGTCATTCTACAAATACTCTTTCTGCTGCCTCTCAAAGTAATCATTCAAGAAAAAGTCAAATGACTAATGAGAACCAAAATAATCATAGTGAAATATACTTGACAAAAGTAGCTATAATCAGAGCTAGATGATTGAAGACAAGATCTTTCTCTGGCTACCTTACCTTCAAAATGACAGAGTGGGAGACTACAGTTATATGGGACACAGTTCATATTTGAACATCAACACTGACAGATCATACTTAAGCACTGCATGGTGAAGACTTAGCAAGGAAGTGACAGCGGGCTGTGACTGATTAGCAACGTGTCATGTATTGCCACCCTAACTAGAATAGCCCCAAGGTGTCTTCCATCTCTAGTATTCTATGGGCAAAGAAATATACAGTTCTGACATAGCTTCAACATGATGCAATGTGATATGCACTCCTGTTATTTTACTTAGAAATGCCTTCCGTTACTCAGTCCTTTTGCCTATTTCCTACTCTCTTTTAAATGCTTCTTTTCTCACTATGTTTACAGTTTATTTTCCTTCCTTTTCCATTGTAACCTTCAGAAGGTTCATCCATCCTCCATAATTTCAATGAAGACCACTTAATCCTACTTTTCTGTTCAAGTAAGGGCATCCTTTCACTTAAGATTTCCTTAAGGGAATATTTTGGCACAGTGTTGCTCCAAACATCTGTCATTTCCTGCAGGATTAAGACCACTCATTACCCCCCCCCCACACACACAGCATGCACATTACCATACACTTATAATAGGAAGAAAAGTGAAAATTGTAAAAAGTATAAGGAAAAGAAAAATCATCCATATATCTTTCTATATGGAAATTTTTAATCTTAGCTAAAATTACAATTATGCTTCATATACAATCCTTTCATTCTCCCCACCACACTTTTTTGTTTTGTTTTGTTTTTCACATTGCATGATGAAGCATATCTGAAGAAGTAAACTCTTTAGGGAATGAGTTCACCAGTGAGAATCATAGAACTTGTCCTTAGTTAAATTTCTTAAACATGCTAAGCCTTCCTTCTTCCATCTGAAAAGCTACTTATATGGGCAAATAGAATAATATTATGAGTTTGAGTGTGAAAAGTTCTTGACTTTCCCAAAATAATCACAAAACCCAAAATGTGAAAAATTTATGCATCACAATCTAAAACTTGATACAAAGACATGAAAATAAAGTTTAAAAAGTCATATTGCAACATATACAACATATGACAAAATTGTAATACCTGAAAACATAAAGAACTCATACATATTCATAAGAATTTAAAAAATCCAATACCTAAAAAAATGAAGTTTACAAAAAGTCACTTAATGAAGAAATATAAATTTCCAAGAAACATATGAAAAGATCTTGAATTCCAAACAAGGTAAATCAAAACAACAGAGTTTATATTGCTAGGCATCAAAATAGTAACATTTAACTGTATTCATTAATACAATAGATAGTTATCAAATTCCAACTCTACTATAGGCATGATGCTCAACACAAAAGGAGATTTTTAAAAATCTCACTGCTTTTGAGGATTTTGAAAAGAGAATTTTATATACTGCTGTAAAAATAGAGACTTGATGAAGTCATATTGGAGAATTGGCTGAATCTATTAACATTTTAAACCATTTTTGACTCTTCCTTTTCTTACATACCAAATCTAGTACTCTAGCAAATTCTAAATTCTTTGTGCCTTCAAATCTCTCTCCAATTTGACT
The DNA here is from genome assembly GCF_000164805.1 of Carlito syrichta. Classification (NCBI taxonomy): domain Eukaryota; kingdom Metazoa; phylum Chordata; class Mammalia; order Primates; family Tarsiidae; genus Carlito; species Carlito syrichta. Next base: position 27,320 of record NW_007246172.1, read on the forward strand.
CTTTCTCATTACATTTCTAGATCAATTACTCCAAGACACCATTATATTTTATCTAGCCTACTACAGTAGCCTCTCAGGTGGGATTCCTGATTCCAATATTGCTGATCTGTAGTCTATTGTTTCCGAAATATCAGCTACAGTTATATTTTAAATTTAGATGAGATCATGTCGGTTTTCTGCTCAAAACTGTCCAAGGGACTCTCATCATTTTTAGGGTAAAAATCCTAGATTTCTACTATTCCACCTTCCTCTTCACTGGCTTCTCCTATCAGCTTCTGGCTTTTCTGCCAACAGCACCTGCAACCCTTTTCCACTGCTTATTCCACTCCAATCACTCATTCCCTGAACACACCAAATTTGCTTCTGCCTTAGTTCCTGACCAATCCAGAAATTCAGATTCTCTCTCTCTCTTTTTTTCCAAGACTTTTGTCAGATATTTTCACTTTAGCCTTCTCTGGGCACCCTGATAGCAATCCTGTTGTCCTTCATTCCCAAACTCTGCTTAACTTTTTTTCAGGGCTGCATCTCTTTTCCTCATATTATATATATTATTATATATACACACACACACTCATATAGTATACTTCGGTTTATTTGTTGCTTGGCAGTCTTTTCCACTGGTATGCAAGCTGCAAAATAATAGAAATTTTGTTTAACTTGCTCAGTATTGTGTTTCTAATTCTAGAACCATGCTTGACACGGTGGAAAGTGCTCCACACATTATTGCTCCATGTATGTATGAATGAATGATTTAATAAGTAAAACTAAAATACATGTACATTTCATTCAGCAATTACAATATTAGGAAACTGTCAATAAGAAATTACACCAGCCGGGCTCGGTGGCTCAGCCTGTAATCCCACGCCTTTGGGAGGCTGAGGTGAGTGGATTGCCTGAGCCCGCGGGTTCGAGACCCGCCTGGGCAGCGAGACCTCATCTCTACAATAAATCAAAAAATCAGCCGGGTGTGGTAGCGCATGCCTGTAATTCCGGCTACCTGGAAGGCTGAGGCGCAAGGATCGCCGGAGCCCAGCAGATCAAGGCTGCGGTGGCCGGGAGTGGCCACTGCACTCCAGTCTGGGCGACAGAGTGAGACTCCAACTCAAAAAAAAAAAAAAGAAATTACACCAGAGCAAAAGAAGGTGCATATTGTGGTATCCATTTTGGCATTATAAACAATAGTGATAGATGAGGAAAAACCTATTTTGTCCACCAATACAGAGTCACCAGATAAATTATAGCACATCCATCTTACATAATATAGGTGGTACAAAGAAATAAAAAGAGAAAAAAGTAGACCTACATGATCTAATAAAGAAAGAAATCCAATTGATTATCAAATGAAACAAAAATGTAGGTCACTGGCACAGATATCATTTTGAAAACCTGATAATGGGTAAAAGGTGCTATATTTATATAGGGATGTCAAAATTGCTCTATATTTTTAAAAAGTCAGCAAGACTATCTTATAGATTTTGTGACAAACATTGTATTTCTATACCCTGATTAATACCCTGACAGAACTGTGAACACCATCAAATGAAAGGACCCTTCCTTGCTGTGTCATTTTCCAGCTGCTCAGGTCTCATGCATTTCAGAGGTAGACATTTTCCAATATCTCCAGGTAGTTTGCTCCAAGGTTTAACTTAAGAAGTAGTGAAGCTGTCCTTTATTTTGTTATCACTTGTAAACATTATCCTTTGTTCTGTCCTTTGTCAAGTTAGAAAAAGCAAGTAGATGACATCTATTAGTTCTTTGTACTTCTGTCTAATTTTAGAAATCTTTATTTATGATAAACAAGTTAGAAAAGATATAAAATCCTAAAGCAAAATAAAAATGTCATCTATATTCCCAACACCAAAAGGAAACTACTATTAAAATTCTTGATTATGTATTTTCAGCAAAGTTTCAAAGTGTAGACACCCAGGTTCCTGTGTATTCTCTAATAGCAGTGCAAATATTTCTTTCACCAAACATCCTATAAGAATTTTCTCAAAATATTAAATATATATGAAAACAAAGCTTCTCTTGCTACTTGCATTCTGTTTCAGTTTATGCATACAGTATTTATCTAATCAATCACTAATTATTCAACAGTAAATATTAGGTTCCTACTATATGCTGGCTACTGACTGAAGTAGGTGCTGGCCATCTAGCGGTGCTCTCACCCTGTATGTCAGGGAAGAAAGATGCTAAATAAACAGTTATCCAAAGGGTAATTCTCTTCTTCCAGCTGCTTAGAATCACCCTTCATGTTTCTTCTTGAACCCTATCTTTCAGAAAATATCACTGGCTCTACATTCAAAATATAACCAGATATTTAAGGTAAAATAAGGTGCAATACAGTTTATATTATATGAAAACATGTTTGAATATGGAAGAGAGACAAAAGTTAATATGTTTTATACTTTCTTTTATTCCTACACACACATACACACAACCCACATATGAACACTTATATATAAATATATTCACATAAACAACACTTGCAGAATAAATATGAAACAAATCCAACAATATGCAGAGGGTTTGGACTATGTCGTCTTCTGTAAAACTTTAAATAATTATTTTAAATTTTGAGTCATATAAATGTATTGCCTGTAATGACATGCTCTGTGGTTCTGAAGATAGTTACAAGAGGAATGGGTTTCTCTCTGGGCATAGAAAATGCCATTCCAGGATCATAAATCGTCTGAAGCAATTTGTGTTTCTACTTATAATGTTCATAACCCTAATCCAATTAAACTCTTCTGTAGACATTCTGTTATTCAAATATACTTCTTGTTTGGTTAGTTGACTTATTTTAAATATTTATAAGATTCCATTGTGATTTAGTGAAAGCAGCACTCAATGTCATTATATTTTTATAGCATACAGAGTGATTTTTAAACAAGTCTGATTATTTCATTCCATACTTTATGGTCTGAGAATAAAGACCCAAATCTTTTCATGACTAAAAGTCTCTGCATGACCAGGCTTAGCCACTACAACGGACTGATTTCTTACCACTCTCCCCCTCTCCCTACACACTCCCATTGGTGTCATTCCTTGCATTTAAGCAATTTATTTTCATCCTTGAATCTCAATTCTTTACCTCATAGATGGCTTTGTTGAAGCTATTTATATGATCCCCCAGCATCGTGTACTTCATCATAGCAGCAAAATCACAGCTTATCATTAGACATTTATTTGTGAGTGCATGTGATTAGTAAATTTCTCGACTAAGTTGTAAGGTTCTTGAGGGCAAGAAACATGTCTATTTTTCACATATGTGCCTAATGCAGAGTCTTTCACATAGTACACACTTGATAAATCTCACTGAGTGAATAAAGAAAGGAATTAATAATTTTTGTAAAAGTGAGAATGTATAACTTTGTCTTACATAATTTTAAAAGAAGGTGTGTGCTACTCTCATCAGGCTTCTGTATTTTGTAGAATGGTACTAAAACACAAGTGAGGCAGTATATACTAATTGCTAAAAGGAGTTGTAGACAGTTAAGTTCTACTATTAACTGCACTAGTTGTCACTGTCATTCCTCCAAGCTATAAAAAGGATGGATCGTTTCTCCTTATTAGTCCTGAAATCTCAGCATTTATAAGTTGGAATACTATTGTTCTACACACACATTCAACTGTTCTTGTATTCATGAAACATTTATCAGCTGTGTACTATTCCAGAAGATCATACTTAAGGGCAGTTTGAAAGAGGAGCTGGTAATGTAAATCAAAAGGGAAAAGAGGAATATACTTTTTATGATAAATATTTACACAACTTGCTACAAAAATTAAAAATTATAAATTTGATTTTATTTTGACTGCAAAGTAAATGCCTATATCCTTGAGGGTCATACCATATGTCAAGTGAAACTAACAAAGTGCTCTTCAAAGGAAATGACAAATATTTCTTTGGTAGCATTAAGATAACAATGGTTTCTAGAATAGCTCTCTTGCACCACTCTGTGTTAGGAAAAAATTGTTTAGGGCCTAACAATTCTGTTCTGATCTTGCCTCTGAAAAACAATGCCAGTTCACTGGTGCTGTAAGCCAGAATGTAGCTAATTTTTTATAAAGGAGGAGGAGAAATAAAACACAGCAAATAAGAATAAAAAGTAAAGTAGGACTATTTCTTAAAATAAAAAACAAACATAAAGTTAAAAGAAAATAAAATTGAGTGCTAATGCCTGCTGTTCTAAAACCTGAGTTACAATAGTTGATGTCTTCAAGATCACAAGATTTTTCTTTAAAAATATTCCACTAACTTCAAATTTTCAGGAAAGAGTTTGTAGTCTGGAGTTAACAATGAAACAGAGAAGCTCCACTGTTTGCAGGAAATATTTGTCATTTTAATATGTTAAAGTAGAGAAAAATTAAACAAAATTTTGTGAGAAATATAATTTGCAGTTGTGTTATAGAATACCTCATTTTTAATATATATTTAGGAATCAATAGCTAAAAGTGAATGGGCATTCTTAGTTTGTATTTGGTACAAGTTACTCAAATTACTACTATATGTTGATTCACACTAATATTTAAAAATTGTCTAAGCCGGGCTCGGTGGCTCAGCCTGTAATCCTGTGCTTTGGAAGGCTGAGATGAGTGGATTGCCTGAGCTCGAGGGTTCGAGACCCGCATGGGCAACTTGGTGAGACCTCATCTCCACAATAAATCAAAAAATTACCCCGGCGTGGTAGTGTGTGCCTGTAGTTCCAGCTACTTGGAAGGCTGAGGCAGAAGGATCACCGGAGCCCAGCAGGTCGAGGCTGCGGTGGCCGTAGCGGCCACTGCACTCCAGTCTGGGCGACAGAGTGATACTCCAACTCAAAAATAAAAAATAAAAATAAATAAAAATAAAAATTGTCTGAATGAATTGAGAGACAAGGATATCTACAAATTGGGTCCAAAGAATTCTGACAGTCAATTTAGCAGGATTAACTGATCATGTCTTGAAAAATAAAAATATCTCTAAGTATCATGGGTGGAGAATTGGGTGATATCTTCCTAAGCTACTGAGGTGGCTGACCTAATTTTCCTTGATCCTAAAAACATTATATTCACTGGTGTGGAGAGAACTGAGACATAAACGTTTCATTTGCTTCAGTTCTTGGGTGAATGAAGTACCCAGGTGAACTCTCAACAGACATGGATATTACACAAGTTAAAGTGAGTGCTTATAGGATTTCTGACTGCCAGAATCCAGTGTATCATCCAGAATCCAGAAAACACATATTGCAGAGACCCTGGGTAGGAAACCAGGACAAGGTCCTGCACCCCTGTCTTCCTGCATCAATCAAACACAAGCAAAGCAGAAAAACGTACAACAGTGAGAGATGATTTAGCTCTCTTAGGCATGTTCACAAATTAGACAGATTAAATATATACATAAAATATATTCAAATATATGCATTAAAAGGTTATTTATGAATATATAATATATGTAAATCAATATATATGAACACATGTGCAGATGAATATTTTTATTCTTCATTAATTAAACCATAAGCACATCCTTATACTAAGAATATTTGCAAGATGAGTGAACAAGATGATATTTGTTTCAGATAGTAGTTATAGAAGAAACTTCAACTTATATTTGAAACTCCAATGTATATTTGAAATACCCCCATTAACTTGTGGAAGGCATGGTTAAATAAAGAATGAAACAAAACAAATACATTTTAGTTCATGTTTACTTCTTCTAACTACCATACATTTAAAATGATAGTTTTTTTTTACTGAAAAGACTAAAATAATAACGAAAATAATGACATCAATGGAAAACAGGACTTTGAAAATTTATTAATTGCAATGTGTTTTTTTTCTGACATAAAAATAAGTAGGTTAGGAAGAAATTTAATTTATAATTTCCAATTGTATTAAGAGTTGAAATGATGAAATCCTTAACCAGATAATCAGAGATTTCAGAGGGAATGTTGGGAAATGTTTTGCTGTTGTTGCTTGTAGAAACAGGGTCTTCCTATGTTGCCCAGGCTGGTTTTGAACTCTTGCCCTCAAATTATCCTCCTACCTCAGTCTCCCAAAGTGCTAGGATTACAGGAATGAGTCACTGCACCAGGCTGAGATTTGGAAAATAAGATACAAAAACATTTTCTGGTTTGGCATCTAAAAATCCTACTGAGAAATGAATCTTCTTAACAAAATTTCTACAATGTCTCTCCTTCTGCAAGGGTTTATCTAGAGAAAGAAAACATACTATCTCCTATTTTTTCTAGTATCTGTAATTATTAGAATGACTCTCCTTACTGAGATAACTCTCCACTGATAACCCTAATGCACTGGTCTATATTCTACTTCTCTCTAATGAAATTACTGTGCCACATAAACAGGCAGCAAATGCACCCAGTGTACAAACTGACACGATGTATGTATCTTTCACTACATATGTGTACTAAATATGTGTACTCTCACTCTACATATGTTTTCTACAATGATATGCAATAATTCTTACCCAAAAATCATCATTAAAATCTAAACCCCACTCTCCAGTCTATTTATATATGTATATTAGTGCAAATGTTAAATTGCAGGCCAGGCCTGGTGAGAGAAAATGAAGTGTGCCACAATTGTCTACATGCTTCTTTTCTAATAATAAGCACCTCTTGCTTATGTTTTTAAAAGAGAATTTTCATTATCGCTATCAATTCCTCCCACAGCTTTAAGTGCATATATTTCCTACGGAAGTAGAAATCCCTTTGAAGAAAGTCAGTGAGTGTAAAATGCCTTGCAAATACAATATTTTAAAGACAAAGTTGGAATGATAAAGTATACTGTGATACATGTTTGTTATGAAATGAAAATTTAATTTGTCTCTGATACTGCTCAGCTTTTACACACAAAGATTTCAACGAGCAAGTTTATAAAATGTCAAATAATGGAGCAATTGATGTGTTAAATTATTTACGTATGCATAAATGCTTGGTTGCTATATAGGTATTTAAGAGTATTTTAGTCATATTGAGGACAGTGGTTGGGGTATTTCCATTTAAAATACAGGGATAAAGGGTCTTGCTATCTTCAAATTCACTATTCTGCAAACTTTTGGGAGAGGATAACATTCATCTAAAAGGCATGACTAATCTTCAGGGAAAGGCTGTGGGCCAGCCCTTCAGTCAACACATGCCAGGACTTCATGCACTTTTGGGATATCCTCTTGGTTCAGATTTGTCTTGTAGTACTAGAATACTCATGTCTGTGCATCACAATCTCATCCTCATGCTCTCCTTCTTTGAAGCTCAGTCTATGGCTTCACATTTATCCATCAGAAACTATATTTAATTCAGTTAGCTGTTCAAACCTATTTACATTTTAATCCTTTTCTCTTTCTAGTCTAGAGCATATGTCCTAACCACCATCTTCTAGCTCCATGCCTTCTTTATATTTGTTCAACAAATCATGATTTAAAATGTAAATTTAATAGTGGTACATGAATGGAATTTTTATTATGTTTTATAAATAATATTATTTTCATATGTCTTTAATATTTCATAATTAAATAATTACAAAATTATGATGACATTTAGTGAGTCTATATGTTTACGTTAGTTCATTTAAATGAATCCTCTTGAAAGCCCTGTGAGGTGGACTAGGGAAGTCTTCATATTACTAAAGTGACTCCATCTTAGGTGAATTTCACGTGGTCACAAAGGCTATAAAGCTATGCAGGATGGGACTCTAGAGTTATTCTTACTCTTAGTCTAATGTTCTTTCCTTTAAGCTATTACTCAATTCACTGATGACATTCTAAAGCAGACCATGTCAATTTAGTTTCCCTAGCTATAAAAGTTGAATTTAAAAAATGTTTCATGTTGATCAGAGGTATAATTTTTTTTACTATCACCATGACAGAAGTACAAGACTCGATCATGATAAGAGGCAGGAGATTCCTTTCCAGAAACCCAGATTAGTCATTCACTGGGTCAATAAACCTTCTCTAGAACTAAATGCTTTTTGATTTTCATTAATTCTCCCAGCCAATTTTCCATAAAATAGAAATAAAAGTTCCATGATATAAGCGAGTAATCTAGTCACACAGACAAAACAAAGATGAGAAGAACTTGCTCTCCCTTTGAATACATCCTTCCTCTTTCCTTAGTTCCCAAATAGCGGCTTCTATTCTTACCTCTATTAATAATGCCATGTCAAGACATAAGAGCTGATGAATTTATGAAAGGCACTGGGTAACTAACTATTCTTAGAAAGAAACATTTTATCTGGCAAAAAAAGAAAAAGAAAAAGAAAAAAATTATTTCCCTGACTTCAAAAAAACATATCGATTGTCTCTGTACAAATAGAGCAAAGATTGTTTATCAGTAGAACAGTATAGTTTCTGCTAGAAATATTTTTATACCTTCTCACCTCATGGTTCTATCAATTACTTTTCCTCTGCTATTATGAGCTAAGGTATTTGCAATACTTCAACTTATTTTTTTTTCATATTTGTATCTTGGTATAAAATAAAGAAATTCCAGGAACTTGAGACAGCAAAATGATAATAAACCTAAAGTGCATTTTCAGTGATAGTTAGAAACATAAAAATAACAAAGCAGCCATGGATATTTTTATCAAAAGTATTGACTGTTTAAGGTGGAGGGAACTTTTGGGATTATCCAGTCTATCCATTTCATTTTACAACTGAAGCAGAGACAGAGACACCAAAGTGTTGAGCTACTTGCCCAGAGGCATGCAAGTCTTTGGCTGCAATATTGTTTCGTGCCCTAAGACAAATGGGATATAATGTTGGTGGGGGGCAGGAGAAAGATTATGGATGCTTACAGCTGTTGAATGATGATATTAGTTCAAGAATGAGAGAACTGCAAGTGGCCACATCATTCTCATCAGAAATCCAGATTTAAAAGCTGCAGCAGGGAGTACATTTTAAACAAACAGCAAGGAAAGAGACCGGTCATTTGCTCAACAGTGGATTAAGACATTTTTAATCTCTCTAGCACTTTCCCTTCATTTTTGGTTTCCTTTCCACATTTTGATAATGCTACTTCTTCCCAGTAGCATCATCACAAAGGAGAAAGAAAGCCCATATAGCATCTCTATGTATTACCCCATATTCTCCTCCACCCCCCACCCCCCACCAGGTAGCCCAGCTTCCTCTTTGTTTTTAGCCCTGCTGTTCATCTAGTCTCCCAGTAACACAACCCATTCCCCACTGGAATCCAGAAAAGATTGAATTCTGTGGAGAATAATAAAAAAATGAGCTATGCTGAGTTCTTAGTGATCCTGGGCTCTTGGGGAAAGCCTGGTCAGGGAAAATAGCACTCTAGAGATAAAAGCAGTTTTATTTCCTGGACTGCTTAGATCACACCAAGCTCTGCTGGCACATTGAGCCCAGTGTTCAGACTGCATGATACCTGGCAATAGCTGCAACCCAAAGCTATCTTTGGACAGCTGTTCTTTGGTCATCAAATGCAAGAAAAGGAAAGACCAATATAGATTTGCACCATGCAGTTTACTGACTAATTTCTATATATAATTGCTTTTAAATTTGTGTGTGTATATGAGCAAGAAAAAGAAAGAAAAGGGAAGGAAAGGAGGGAGGGAGAGAGAGGATAGGGAAGGAAGAGGGCAATTACTGAGCGAGAAGCCTTGACCCAGAAATGGGAGAAGGGGGAAAAAGAAAACTCAAGTAAAGACCCACAAGCAGTGTGACCTCCCTCATGACATCCCAACATTCCCTAGGCTCACTCTACACACACCTCCAAGCGGATTTCTTTAAAGGGAAATCAGTGGAAAGCCTGAGTTGCCTATTCTGATGAATGTGAAGTAACAACAGCAATAACCATAAGCACAGAAGCTGGAAGGTAGAGGGAACCATAAGAACATCCAACATGGAAACTGTAAAAATCTTGGGTAGGATTGTATAATTTCACAGACCTGGAACTGGAAGAACAATACAAAGTCAACTAGATCTTCAAAGAGCAAGTGGAAACCCAGCTGCATTAACTGACTTAAAATGATTGTTTTAAAAGCTGCGCACACACACACACACACACACACACACACACACACACACACACACACACCCCAAAATAAAACAAAAACTTAGGTTCAAAGAACATATAGAATAATTTCAAGATTACAAAAGTAGGAGATGGCAGTGGTGGCATTCGGATCCAGACAGGTTGGACCTCAAAGGCTGAACTCTTTTCTTTCACAAGTGACCCCCAAACTGGTTTGAATGAGGCAACTAGAGGTGGAAAGACCCATCTCCACCATTCTTCTCAGTCCAATATTCTTAGCGTTAGTCACTTAGTAAAGGACATTGCATAGAGACAATCTGTGAATTTCCCCTTCTTCTTCTATACTGGCCAACAACAATAGGTCAGTTCAGTCATCTTCCAATCCAAAGGCCACCAACAATTCCTCTAACAAAGAACGAGGCCAATTATCCATATAAACACCAGGAAACCCAAGTGGACAATATTTGCATTAGAAATTACTGTATTCATTTTTACTAGAATAAATATTCACAGGGCTAAAACAAAAACAAAATTGCTAATCATGATAATATTCAATAAAATTAAAACACATTCTTGAAATCATTATTTACAACACCACTTAAAATGTTCCCTGTTACATTTTTGATTTATGCATAACCACCAAAATTACCAGTCATTGGAATAATAGAGTTGTTGAAAGTATTGAAAATTATTGTTATTCAGGTTGGAAGGACTCAAGGTAGAAGACAGCACCCCTCAGTACTTTATGGCACACAGTAGGAAATATTTCCATTTAAGTAAGTCTGCTTCCAGAATTACTTTATTCTCCTTGGCAACTCTCATTCTCTAAACATTCATTCATGCTATATATTATGCACGTATATTGAGCCTGTCCTTATTAATTGTTGTGAGCACAACAGAGGAAATGACCATGCCCTCACATAATGAGATAATAGACACACAGTGACTACAATGCAAACAGAATATGAGAAATGGCTTTGGAGACGTTAGTAAATATAGCCATTTATTAAATACCTGCTTGGGAGTCAGATACTCTGCCTGCGTTTATTATGCCATTCACAACAAACAAGGGCTTTATTATTACAAACATTCTTTTTTTTAAAGGAGAGAACAGAAGTTTAGAGTAGTTGATTTGCTCAGTATCAAGTGATTTGTAAGTGGAAGAGTTGGGTTTCTCTATGTACAATGCTCATGATTTTTATACTAATTTACAACATTTGCAAATACAATGTCATGGATAACCATCAAGAGAAAATATTAGAGGCCACTGGTGGTATTTAGAGTGAAGGTATCTGTGAAGATAGGCCTTAAGATATGTAGACAGAGGGTCTTTTCTTGAGGAGGGAAGTGTGAACAAAGTCACAAATACAGAAATCAAAGTATCTGTCCTGGTGTAGCTTGGACTGATTAATAGATTGGATGGATATAGATGGGTTGGATAGATGGAATGTGACCAGGAAGACAAGTGATGAATCATAGACATAGCACTAATTATAGGCAAAAACAATTTAACTTGACACGACACTAGAAATAAAATTAGAAACAAAAATGAGAGAAAGAGGTGTATTTTCACTTTGCTATTCAATAGATAACTAGTTCAAAAAGTCTTCCACCAAATTACTTATTTCCCTCTAGGAACAACTCTTCCTTCTTTCTATCACCAATCTCAGAAAAATGGCAATTCCATCAACCAGTTGCTAAAGAAAGAGACTTGGTGACATCCTTGATTCTTCCCTCTCTCTCATTCTTACCATCCTACTCATCACTAACTCTATTTATTCACTTATAAAATCTCTGCTGAAGATATCTGTATGCTTCTATATCCACCTCCATTTCCCCCTTTAGGCCACAGTTATTTTTTACCTATATTATAACAACACCCTCACAATCAACCTATCCTTCTCAGAGCTTCCTATTTCTATCCAGTATGAAAAAGACTACAGCCTAGTTGTTGCTTTAAAAAAGTAGATTTGATCACAAATTTTCCCCAGTTTCAAAAATAAATCACATTGCTCCCAATAAAACATTCAAAATTCTCTTGGCCTTTTTTGCCTGTCTAGCTTCATTTTGAAGCACTTGCACATTACCACCTATACCCCTCCCCAACTCAAGAATTCTTTTCAGTATCTCAAAACGCCCCTGCTTTCTCTTGCTGGACGCACACATTGCCTCATCATGACTTTTTCTCTCATGACCTCTTTCCTTCTCCACCATCCCCAGTGTACACACACCAGAAATACAGACTTTAACCTCTTCTAAGAAGTCTTTCTTAATTCCATTGTCCAGATTAGATGTATTTGTTATATATGTTTCCATGACAAACAGAGTATGTTTCACTAAAAAAAAAAGTATCATACTAAATATAACAGTTGCCTGCTCGATTGACTACAGTGCCCAGATTTAGGGTTTGGGTGCATTTGACGTTTTTTTTCATTTTTGTGTCCTCAAGACAAGGTAGAATGACTACTAATAATTATTAAAAATAAAACAAGAAAATAAAAACTACTAGGTGATTAAAGAAAAAAGAAAAAAAATCAAAGGACTTGTGATAGAAATCCTCAAAATGATCTAAATTAAACTGATTTTTACAGAAAAAGTATACTTGCAAATATATATTCTATAAATAAATTGAATATAATAGAAAGTTTTAAAGCATACCTATGTGTATTTAAGTGTTAACATGAAAAAAGTCGTTTATATTCTATGGAGGAAATGGGTTTTTTTTTTTTTAAAAAAAAAGAATTCTAGGAAGAACAGAAGAAATAATAGATTAATAGTTTTAAGATTTAGATGGAGAAAAGTTTCTAAGCGTAGTATCAAATGAAGAGGACATAAAGGCGAGATCAATATATTTAACTATATAAAAATTTAACGCCAGGCTCTGTGGCTCATCCTGTAATCCCAGTACTTTGGGAGGCCGAGGTGAGTGGATTGCCTGAGCTCATGGGTTCAAGACAAGCCTTGGCAACTTGGTGAGACCTCGACTCCACAATAAATAAAAAAATAGCTGGGCGTGGTAGCGCATGTCTGTATTTCCAGCTACTTGGAAGGTTAAGGTGGAAGGATCACTGGAGCCCAGCAGGTAAATGTTGGGGTGGCCATGAGGGTGCCACATGCACTCCAGCCTGGGTGACAGAGTGAGACTCCAACTCAATAAATAAATAAATAAAATAACAAGTTTGCATCAGGAAGAAAAACTCAGTGTTATTAAAAAGTTAAAACTAGAAACAAAAAATAGGAAAATAATAACTTGCAATATTGGGTCAAGAATTGTTATCCTTAATACATAAAGAGCACATGGAAAACAAACAAACAAACAAAAACACTCGGCAGGACTTACATTTTTAAAAATTTGAGTAAAGTTCCTAGAACATGCCTCCTCTCATTCCCAGTTCAGCAAAATTAAAAATATAACACATCAAATAATCTTTTTTACTGTATGACAGTAGTAGCAGGAGAGTAAAGGAATTATTAAGACTTTAGAAAAGACAAGAGAGAGACAGATAGGCATAGAGAGGATGAGAATCCACACGAGTAATCAAGCAATGGAATGAGAAGTTATTCTCAGTTTATATGCCAATCACTGGTGGCATAGGGTCTAAGTTTTAGTAGGTCATGCAAATAAGGTACCAAAGTTAAGGGCCAGATATAAGTCTTCCTGTGGGTATCCTGAATCTCTGATACATGATGGTTTATTTGGAATACAGATCTCTGCTTTGGTTCTAAGTAGAGAAGAAGAAAGAAAAGGAGAACTCCCTTGACAGTTTTTAAAAAAAATTCTCCTCGTGTTTAAAAACAGAATTTGTCATGCTCTTGGCCCCTCCTCACTCAAACAAAATCCAAACTTAGAATATAATTTAAAGTGGTTCTGGCCTACAAAATCCTCCAGGCATATGAAAGTAGCATAAAAATCCTGTCTTAAAACAACTTAAATTTAGCTGAAAAATTACTCTAATAGCATCAAAATGTCAAAGATTAAACAAATGTAAATGCATACATTTTAATAATTATATAAATGAAGAAATAAGCTGTCATAAGCAAATGTAAGCAGGACCACAGACTCAGACTCCCAATGACTCTAGGTGGTGGATTCATTACATTGAGACTACAAATCTTGCATATTTAATATGTTTATAGAAATAATAGGACTGACAACAGGAGTAAGGAAAAAAAGGACCAAGAAAATTCTACATGTATATTTGAAAAGAATGATTCTATAGAAATGAAAAATATAATAGCTCAAAAGAGGAAAATTAGTACATTGGAAAGAAAATGTGAAGAAGATACAGATATATGGAGGGATAAAAATAGGATATGGAAGTTTTAAGGAAAGGAAAATAGAGTGAAAAGGTCTAACATGGAGTAATGAGAGCTCAAACGGCCAATGTAAAATGAGAAAAAGTAATGAATATTTGGAGAAACAATGCTTGAAAATTGTCTAGAATTAATGGAAGATAACAATATAAATAATCAGAAAGCTGTAAATTTTATACCTAGATAAATCATACTGAAACTACAGAACAAAAATAAATATTAGTTTTAAAAACAGCTGTACAGAAACAAGTTATCTGCAATAGGCATTAGTGAGACTATTGGTTTCTCAACAGCAAACATGAAAGTCAGAAGGCAACAGGACAATCGTTTCAAAATGTTAGGAGAACATAATTATCAATCCAGAATTCTATAGCCAGAGAGCATTCTTGAAAAATGAGAACAAAATAAAAACATTCTGATTTTAACAAAAACTCAAAGCTTACCTCAATCTTACTGTCTAAAAAGAAATTCTAAGTGAGGCATTTGAAAAACTCCAGATGGAAAGTTATAGCTATTAGATTTTAGTTCCTGCTCAAGGTCACATCCAACACTGCCCCTTTCAAAATTCTCAGGATTTAAACTACTGATGCTAGTGTTTCCAGGACATTCCTTTTAATAGAATACTGCCAAAAATTCCCCAAACACACTAGTCCTTCCACAATTTTTGCTATGCAACTCTATGTCATCTGCCTTCTCTCAGGTCATTGTACTGACCAAAATTATAACCTCATTGAACATTTTTTATAATTACATGACCACACCTATATAGGAACTATAACTGGATAAAAACAATAACACAAGTTTGAATGCTTTTGTTTTACATGCATGATGATTAACTTCAAGTGGTCCTCAGAACTTCCTGGGAAGATTTCCGTTTTAAATGACCCCTGCTTATTATTTCCTAAGAGAAAAAAAAAATGATGCACCTAAAAGGAAACTCCCACAAGTCTACTACACATTTTCCCCTTATCCTGAATCATTACAAATAAACCTGATCTTGCCTATATTGAATACTTTCACTAGTGTACTGATCCAATTCTTCTCACCAATGTAAAATTGTTGCTTATTAATGCCTCCTTCTCTCTCTTGCATTATCATTTTTCCCCAATCACTTCAGAAATGTGCTGTTATCTTTCCCATTTAGAAAAAAACACTTCCTCATTCCTACTTCCTATTCTGATTACCACCCTATATCTTTGTTCCCTTTTATTAAACAAAAAATAAACTAAAAATATGCAGAGAAAAGGGAATGCTTCTACATTGCTGGTGGGAATACAAAGTACTTCAACCTCTATGAAAACAGTGTGGTGATTTTTAAAAGAACTTGAAAAGGACCTTCCATAGGATCCAGCAACCTCCCTACTCCCCACTGGGAATATATCTGGAGAAACTCAAATCATTCTACAAAAATGATACATATACACACATTTATTGCAGCACTAATCACAATAGCAAAAACATGGAACCAACCATGCTACTCATCAAAACTGGACTGAATGAAAAAAAATGTGGTACATATACATGACAGATGATTATGAAGCCATAAAAAAGGACAAAATTATGGACTTCACAGCAACTTGAATGAATTTAGAATCTATCATACTTAGCAATCTATCACAGAAACAAATAACTGAGTACCTCATGTTCTCACTCGTAAGCGGCCTCTAAATATTTACCATAATACTATAAGAAAGGGGTTGGCAGTAGCCAGAAACTGCAGGGGCTTGGGCACATAATATCAATAAGGGTACCCAATCTCAAACCAGGTGAAGTGGTGACCAAAAGGAGGCTCAAACTTTACCTGTACGATGACCACTAAAATACCTAATCCTGAACAGTACCCCATATCTTCAAAATTAAAAAAAAGAAAACACTTAATTCAACATTCTGAATGTATACTTTTTGTAATGTAATAAAAGGGAAAATGTCCAAAAACCTCAAAATAATTAAATATGAAGAGAGTTCCCCAAAACAGAATTTATTTTAAAAATTCATATATTCTTACATATTTAAGGTTCAGTAACCTTCAAAGTACTCTGTTTGATGCAATAAACCTATGAAGATTTTTTTCACTGCTAAAAACCATTTTTGAATTTGTCAATTTTTGATTTCTTTTAGTGCTTCTGCCATTTTTTTGTTTCACCTCTTCCACATCAGCAAAAAATTTCCCTTTGAGGACTTTTTTCATCCAGGAAACAAAAAAACGTTGCTCAGATAGGGTGAATAGGGAGAGTGGGGCACAAAAGCCACGCCATTTCTGATCAAAAACTGCTGAACACTCAGCATGGTGTAGGCAGGTCTGCTGTCATGGTGGAAGAACCAGTCCCCTGTTTGCCACAACTTGGGATGTTTCTTCCACAAATTGTGACACAACCATCTCAAAACTTCCAGATAAAAACTTTTGTTGACCATTCAAACTGGAGGAACAAATTCCAAGTGTACTACAAGGGGCCTGCCCCACAAAAGATAATTCAGTTTTTTGGGGGGGGATCCCCTCCTTATAATTGTCATCGGTTTGCCTTCTCCTATTTTCTTTTTACATTATTCTAGTTCCCCTGTCCATTACTACACTAATCCTACTTTTTTGTCAAGATCACTACCAGTTACTTTCCAGATTTCATTTTGTTTGACCCGGCAACAGAAGCTAAGATTGTGGCTCAATCTTTCTTTCTCAACACCTCTCATACTTGACTTTCTTGACACCATACTCTCCTGGCTTTCTTTCTCTGGTCAGGCAATGTACTACCTCTTGCTGGTTCCTCCTCATTTCCCCAACCTCTAAATATTGGAATGAATCCCTCAGGGCTCAAAGTCTGGCCTGTTCCCTATATTCCCCCAACTCCCATGTGCCCCTCTGAATATCAGATTCATAAATCCAACTGCCTACTTGTCATTTCAATTGAATGTCTAAAAGCCATCCCGAATCAAGATCTGGATGTTCTCCTACCCAAACCTAAGTGAGATCCTCCTACAGGCCTCCCAATCCCAATAAATGTAAACTCTATTCTTCTAGTTAGTCTTTCAGGTCTAAAGTCTTGGAGTCATCCTTGACTCCTCACCACTAATCCATCAGCAAATCCTGTTGTCTCTACCTTCACAACATATCCCAAATTCAGCCATTTCTCAATACCTCTGGTCTAAGCTGCCATCATCTCTCACCTCAAATATTTAAAAAGCTTTCTAATGGTCTCCCTGATTCTGCCCTATTGCGCCACAGTCTATTTTCAGAACAGCAACTTGAGTAATCCTTTTAAAATATAAATCAGATCATTTCACTCCTCTGCACAAAACCCTATAATGACTTCCCCTGTGCCTCAAAGTAAAAGCCAAAATCCTCAGTCACTCCTAAGCCTCTTTATAATTGGGACCCTATTACTTCTCTGACCTCATACCCTACCATTTGCTCCCCTTTGCTTACTTCACTCCTTTTAGTCACCCATTTGTTCTCCTAAAGATATCAAACATGATTCCACCCAAAGGGTTTTGGATTTGCTGCTATTCCACTCCTTAAATGATTTCCTCTTGCATTCCACATGGTTTACATTCTCACTGATTCAAATAGTCAAGTACCTCTTTTCACTGAGGTTGTTCCAGATTAAATATTCCATTTAAAATTGCACACCCAGCACTCCCAGATTCTTCGAAACTTCATATCTCTTCATAATGTTTATCTCCTTACAACTAAATATTTGTTTAACTTGTGATTTTTAAAATTATTATCAGTTCCCTACAACTAGAGTGTACACTCCAAGAGAGCAGCAAGTTGGACATGCTTTACTCAGTTGCTTGTCCATTAAAAAGGCACGTTTCACTTTAAAGCATAGAGACGATACTAGGAAGGAGGCCATGTTTCCTCTTTGCATCCCCCATTGTATCTAAATATTATTCAATAAATTCTCAACAATGGAATATAGGTCAAAGTAACGTGTGTGTCTTCTGGGACAGAGTGTTTCTGAAGCAATTTTCTCTCTCTCAATTTCTCTCTGCCCCTATATTTCAGCTGACTGTTGGAAATTAAAGTTAACTTACATATTTCCTTTAGCCTAGATATCTGAATGATTACATGGATCTAGGCTGCTCCAACCATCCACCCCTCAATCCAATCTTCACCCTTTTGCCATTGCAAAACACTTGATTTGAGCTCTATATGAATGAGAAACCAAAACTTCATTGAGTTTATCTACTGACACTTCAGATTATTTATTATAGCCAGTAGCATTACCCTAAATAATATGTTAATATCTATCTCCAAATTCTTGAAATATTAAATGTTTAAAAGCTATCAGTTGTAAATGAATAGAATAAATGAATATATGTAAATAACTTAAAAACATTTGGTGAATTAATAAATAATGAAACCACTATTGGCAAATTACTTGGCATTAGTTTCTTTGTTTTGTGTTTTCTTGAGTAGTTACAAATGCTCTCCTAAAATGTACCCCAATTTTTCTTTTTGGAAACATAAGGAAAAAGGTTTTTTTTTCTGTTTATTTTGAATTTCCTTTCATAACTACTTTGCATTGCTTTTAGTTACTTTGACTCATACTAAACAATGCTGTCCCCTACTGTTTACATTTTTCAAATATTTATATATCATTATCATGAGTTCCACATACTATTATTGAGCTAAGCTACACATTATTCATTTCTTGTTAAAATAGAATTTCCCATTTTCATAATCACTTTAACTCCTTTGGCCTGAACTCTCTTTAATTCCTCTATACTTTTATCCTTAAAATAGATTAGGGAACATGTTTGAAATAGCTCAGTAACTACTGAGAACAACGTGGCCAAAAATTCACATTGCTTTGATCCTTGAAATTTACAGATGCGATAAAAGGATTTCTGTTTGAAATCCTTGGGCACAGAAATGATGGAGAATTCCTCCTTCATTTCTGGTGATCACTGCATTCTGAGAATATGGTTAGCTGTCTGTGCAAGTCCAACATGAACAATAATAAAGAGCAGCATTATCAGATTCATATGACTCCATGAGTTACTGTCCCCCTTCCCGTCAGCCTACTTCAGTATTCAGTCATATGAAAGAGTACTCTTGATGTTGGTGAAGTAAGGACATTTTCAAAAAAACAAATGAGAGTTGTAGTCCTTGGACAGGTAGGCCAACATCATCGTTGCAACTATATGCATTTTTGTTTTTCACTGCAGTGCACCTAATCCAATTAAATATTTATTGTATCTCTTATTATAATTGCCTAACTTGCACATTATTTGTGAGGATACCAATGACACTTATGCCTGTCATACATTTCTAGAAAATGAAGAGTTAAGATGGACTTGGTGGCTAACCTGTAATCCCGTACTTTGGGAGGCTGAGGTGAGTGGATTGCCTGAGCCCACGGGTTCGAGACCCACCTGGGCAACTTGGCAAGACCTCATCTCTACAATAAATAAAAAAATTAGCTGGGCATAGTAGCGCACACCTGTAGTTCCAGCTATTTGGAAGGCTGAGGCTGAAGGATTGCCGGAGCCCAGCAGGTCGAGGTTGTAGTGGCTGGGAGAGGTCATTGCACTCCAGTCTGGGTGACAGAGTGAGATTCCAACTCAAAAAAAAAAAAAAAGAAAAGAAAAGAAAATGAAGAGTTGTTACCTTACAACAAACTCTAAATGCAGTATTGGCTGCCAGCAATAGCCCAATATTATACAAGTACTAGTGCTGTGGCCCACCTTTAGATGGATGAAGAAGAAATTAGTTAACCATCTATAATGTTTTAAAGACCATCAGATATCATAAGTACCAGAAGGTGCTCCCCCTCCCCATATAACAGTCACAGACTTAATAAGGATCATTTATTTAAAGGCAAAGTTTCAGAATGCATGTCAATTCTTTTGTGAAATTCATCTTCTAACTACTCTTCTCTCTTAGGCAATGACCAAGATTCAGCCTTTTCTCTCCCCCTCATGGATAGGGTATTGCCTTCCTGGGATCTACAGGAGATAATGAATATACTGTATTATATTCATTAAATAACACAGTAAACCGAGTTCAACAGCAGGAGAATCTATTGGATTCAAAATGAAAATGTGAATATAAAAGCAAATTGCACAGTACCCATATCAACCACAACCATGCCCGCTGCAACTATGTCTTGATTATTAACCAATGTTGTAGAAATTTAGATATTATTATTATTATTAGGTTGGAATCTCATTCTGTTGCTCAGGTTGGAGTGTAGTGGCACACACTCATGGCCACCCCAGCGTCGACCTGCTGGGCTCAGGCGACCTTTCTGCCTCAGCCTTCCAAGTAGCCAGAACTACAGGCATGCACTACCATGCCCAGCTAATTTTTCACATATTGTAGAGACAAGGTTTCACCAAGTTGCCTGGGCTGGTCTTGAACCCAAAACAGATTCAGGAAATCCACTCACCTTGGCCACCCAAAATGCTGGTATTACAGGATGAACCACCAAGCCTGGCCAGATTTTATTCTTTTTAAAATGTTTTTCAGCCTATAAAAAGATATGTAGTTCTAAGAAAGCAGTCTTTAAGGAAATAACAGTATGGTTCACAAGAAAAATTGCACTGTATACAGGGGAAATCATCTGAAATCATGATAAACGGAGTAGAAACTCACAAAGGTAGTGAAGTTGCAGAAACTCAAAATGAGTGAATAAATTCTAATAGATAAATTCTTATTATCTTGATAAATTCTCATATAACTCAATGGATAAAGAAAAATAATGGCAATATTAGATGCATACTATTTCAGAAATTTTAATTTACTTATATTTGGAATTTGAACAGGAAAAACAAAACAGATTTTAAAAAACCAAAGAAATTATGGAAGAAAACACTGCAAAGATGAAAAATTATGCAAACTATTTAAAAAAGACATTTGCTGATGGTGTGGAAATACAGAAGATACACATGCACATAAATCGGCTAACAGGTGTAACTAACCATTGAAGAAGTTAAGCAAGTTGAAATAAAACATGTAATCTGTAGAAATGAGCAGAAAATAATCCACATCTACGAAAAATGTTGACATCTGAAACCTAACTTATTGTACCTGGAATGGAATAATAACAAAAACAATAGCATTTATAGAGCATTTATTTTGTGCCAGATACTTGGCTATGAGTATGAGTAGTAACTTATTTAATCAACTTCTTATGAAGTAGGTATTGCAATTATTTTACATAGGTAGTAAGAATCAGAACCAATCTTCAAACACAGGCAGTCTCCTTCTTGATGTTCTTAACCTTCTGTACCAGTACTATAATCTACTGTTTTACTTAACATATTTAACTTAATGTATATTTACTTAAGTTCTCAATAGTCAGGATTCTAGTATTAGGACTCTTGAAGAATACAAAAAAATTTAAATTGAGAACATGTATTTCAAAAGACTGTAGTCTATTAAAGGAGAATATATATATATGTATGTATATAAATTACTATAATTTCTAAGTGCAGTTCACAGCAATCTAAATATTAGTAAAGGCAAGGAGCTTTGGTTGAATTGTGAAGATTCTAAAGCATTCTATATGGTGTGATAACAGAAGCTAAAAATGGAGGTGTGGGGCTTAAAAGGCTGAAAAGTTTTCTGAGAAAAAATAAAAAGAGGTTTCCTAGTGGATGTCAAAGTATAAATACTGACAAAAATGTAAGAAAGGAAAGAATTTGTTAATGAAATAGCAGAGCACAATCAGAGTAGAGAATACTGTTTTATACCTGAAGTCAGGGAAAGGTAGATACTGTCATGATCTGGGTGAGCAGTTTGAGCTCAGTTTGCCCTTGTTTCAATAGTCTTCATGTAGACGAAGCACAAAGAGTTGAATGCTCATTTTCAGTGACACTTGGGAGTACATCATTTAGACCTATGTATAATGACCTTTTAATAAAGTCAGCAACGATGAACAAATAGGCCAGGTGATACAAATGCTATTTTTTTCAGTTACTTCAAAATTCGATCACTCATTTTCCATCCTTCATACAAAAGGTGACTCAAATGGACCATGTAAATCTGCAACTAAAACCACCCTCTTAAAGTAAATATTGAATCTACATTTATTAACAATGATTTATAAGCAATTTTCATAATTAAAAAAGCACTAACAGCTAGTTCTTACTATGAACTGAGCATCCACAGTGATGCTGAGCCAGTGCTGGATCCACACTTTGGGACATTTGGGTTTCAGGAAGGAGCACTAATAGGAAAAAAGAAGTCAACCTCACAGGATCAGAGACTCTTAATACCTTAAAGTGATGAAAAATAGTTGGTTATTTTGGAGTGAAGGTCCATGGAGGTGCCAACCAGGAAATGACTTCCCTCAAATAACGTAAGTGGCAGAGTCAAGGCTAGTCCTCAGGTTTTCTGAGTTCCACCCCACTGCTCTTTCGACCACTCTAAGTGAAGAATGCATTTTCTGATTGAGTGGCCTCTTAAAAATTAATATCCTTTTATCTGTAGCTTTTGAAATAGGAAGCTAAAAATCAATTACTCTCTATATTTTTCTGGTAGTAAAAGTTATATCTGTATTAAAATAGCTAAGGATGGATGGAAATAGATAAATATCAATTTGATGAATTCTGGATATACTGTCTTTGCCCATTTTTTTGCCATTAAATGGCTCCCAAATTGATTGCTGCATACAACCTCCCTGCTATTTCCAGAAAACTACAGATGAGAAAAATACAAATTCCCTCCAAATTTAAAGAACCATGTTCTACATTTGACAAAGCAGGATGGAAACTATAGATAGGCAAGAGAATGTGGCTAAAATAATGACCAGAGGAAAAATGAAGAGAGAGTGAAGAAAGGATTATTAAGCTAGTGGAGACATAGTTGGAGATACAGAACAAGGAGTAGGAACAGTTTGATAAAAAGCAAGAGTTAAAAGAGTAGGGGAGGCAGCAAGAGAGTATCACAGTCTTAGAGGATAAAATGCTATCTAGTCAGCAGCCTGTGACACAGTCTGTTACTACTTTGCACCAAAACATCTCTGAAGGCACATTTTAAAAAACTTATAATCCCAACAAAAACAGAGAGTCTATTACCAAATCTTGTGCATTATACCAATCTGATAGTAGGAAGAAAGATTTATCCCCCTCATTTTATTGTTTCCCGCAGACCAATAGACCAAATCCTGAACAACTATCCATCTGTCCGTCCATCCATCTATTCATCCAGCCAGTAACATTTTTTTGAGAATGCATATGTTGTGGTTTACAATAAAACAAACAGGATATTTTCTGAAAGTAATATATGAAGAAAATTAAAAATAAGAAAGAAGGTTGGGATGACTGGGTGAATAGGGAATACCGAGTCTAAGATTATATCTGAATGGTTAGTGCCTTAACACAAAACATAATTAGAGCACTGCTCTCCAGCCCTACCACTAGTATCCTTCTTACCATCTCCCTTCAGAGCTGAAATCTCACAGAGATAACGCTGGAAAGGAAGACTGTATGCTGCTGGTGAATGTGTGGTGTGAATAGAGAATGGAGGGTAGAGAAAATGAGAAAATATTCTGTTCTAAAATGAGACATTCCTGAAAATTAAACACTATAGGCACAATAGGAAAGAAAAGAATCTTAGATTCCTGGGGGCTATGATTTTGGGGATTTTTAATTTTATGCATTTTATAGGTTCATCTCAAACCATCAGGGTCACACTAGATGAATGCCAGCTTGATGCTTTTGAATTGAGCTGTGGGCTACTCATATCCACCCCTACTGTTTAGCTATTGATCTGAGACAGAAATTCTACCAGCATCCAATTGGATGCAGAGAGAGCCTAAGGGCTTTCCATAGACCCTCTATCTTGACAAACATGGGGTCTGGAATGGGCTTTTCTCACTAATATTTTCTTTCTAATTATGCAGAAAAATCTCACATATTACTCAGTGATCTATTATAGAAACAAAGAACTGAGTACCACATATTCTCACTCGTAAGCAGACCTTGAACAATTATCATAATACTATAAGAAAGGGATTGGCAGTAATGGAAAACTGCCAGAGGAGGGAGAGGGAGGGACACACCTCATCAACAAGGGTACCTGCATAATGACCATTTGTATGCCTAACTCTGAATTGTACTCCACACTTTTAAAAGAAAAAAAGTCTGAAAATTCTGGAAAGGAGAAACAGCATAAAGGTACTATGAAACAGTGGTCTTTGAAAATAATTTTCAATAGAAGTTAAAAGAAAATTTTGGAAAGTAATTTGGCAACACTCCTATAATTTAAAAAAAGATGCAAAAGGGTGGGATTTAGAAGGTTTAACTGCAAAAGCAGAAAAAAAAAAATAAGAGCAGTAAGTAACAGAATTTACCCAATTCAATATGAAAGGAGTGATAAAGAGAAAACACTTGAGTCATCCAAAATACAAAAGATGAAAATAATTAAGGGCCCTCTTATGATTGATGTTGAAGGCAGATAACAAAAATCTAAACTAAGGAATAAAGCAGTCATCTTAGAAGCAAAACAATAATCAAAACCTTACTTGAATAAAAGTCTCCTAACTTTGGAAAATACTAAAGCATATCATGAAAAGTGATTGCTACGCTGTAGAACAAAATCAATATAAAAGCATGCAGGAT
This sequence comes from Carlito syrichta, assembly GCF_000164805.1. Lineage (NCBI taxonomy): Eukaryota > Metazoa > Chordata > Mammalia > Primates > Tarsiidae > Carlito > Carlito syrichta. The sequence continues at coordinate 52,189 of NW_007246172.1, forward strand.
GTCCTTGAATAATGTTATTTCATTATAACATTGGCAGGAAACAAATCAATTCCCAGTCAGGGTCACTGTCTATGTGGAGTTTGCACATTCTTCTCCATGTCTGTGTGGTTTTTCTCTAGACATTTAAGATCCCTCTCACGTTCCAAAGATGTGCACATTAGGTTGACTGTCATGACTACATTGTCCCAGCGTGAGTGGTGAGGGGTTGTGTGAGTGCATCCCAGGTAGAAATGATGTTCTATCCAGGATTAGATCCAGTCTGGTCCCAAGAGCTGCTAAGATAGGCCCTGGCTTCCTGCAACCCTTAACTAGAATAAGTGAATTGGAAAACAAATTATTGAATACATATAATTTATTGTAAAATAAAAAATCCGTAAAGTATAAGATAAGCATACACATGCATAATAATAAACCATGCAGTATGACAGCCCTCAACAAGCTCTCCATATTTGTGATTGTTCAAGGAGGTACGAGACGCACCTGACAATTTTCACTTTGCAAATATTTATTTCTTGATTTAACTCACCATCATTGCAACCGCTGTCACTCAATGATTCATCAAAAATGGGGTAAACACTTAACTTTCTTGTTTTAATCTTTCTTAAATATCTATGTAGGTCACATTCATTTCAATGTTTAATATTAGAAGTGCTTGGTCTTGATATACAAGTTTGGTGATGTTTTGTGACCCAAAATATCCCATCAGAACTTAACTCTTGCTTATATCATTTAGTCTATGATAAAATTGAGTTCTTTATATGTCATTTTGCTTAAAGTCACAATTTTCATGATCCAATCAATGGTAATAAGTGAGGACTTACTGTATTATCAGCATTACATAGTCAAAAGTATTTAATATACCACAAAGCAATTGCCTGGAAATGCACCAGTATGTTATACCTGCTCATGTTGTGTTTCATGTATGGAGGTGTCAGGATGCTATTTTCCAATGTGCACGAATTATATAAAGATATATCCTACCCAAACAGAAATTAATCAAAATTAATAATGTAAGGATTAGAACTATGTAATAAAAATAATTTTACCTTTCTGACTTAAAATAATGCCACAAAGATATTTATCAATAATAACTTTATGAAACTATAGTCCCACAAGAACAGAGAAAAGAAGCAACTTCAGTTTTCTAAAAAAATATTTTATTCTGAGCAATCCAATATTTCATCAAGGTAAGGAATACCACCCACTTAAGTGTAAGAAAATCTAACATTCACAAGCTTGAACTTGCTTATCTGTTTTTTTTTCTCTCAGGTATTATTAATGGAATGTAGATTTTTACAGGAGAACCACCACATAACACTTGAATTAAGGACTAAAAAAATCATTAACATTTTCTGCCATGCTATTGTCCTCGCTTAAAGTTAATAATTCTGAGATTGAGAAGCTCAAAGTCCTAATGTTATTTTAATGACATCATTTATATCCCAGGGACCAATGCCACAGATTTTCATACATTTTTAATGAGCAAGCAAGAAATTTTCTACATATCTAATGACAAATACATCCGAATAAAAATAATGCCAAAATTTCATGTCCTCTTAGGAAAAATAATCTCTAATAAACTGTTTTACAAATGTTATCATTATGTGTCAGTTTGTATCCTACTACATAATTATTCAAAATGTTTTGTCTGTAATTTTATTCAAAATATGTTGACCTAGAATTCACTTTCTCCTGAAATTAAAAACAAATAATAGTGAAATGACAAAAGTATCACAAGAAATTTCTAGTACATATAGCTCAACTAGACTAACAGTTGTTGAAAAAATGGTTTTCATATGAAAATGAGAGGTAATGTCTCCTACACATTATTGATTCTAATGAATTCCTAAACACAATGAACCATCCCATGAGAAAAAGTCTAACTTCCATTGGTACTTCTAAATGTATTCTATATTTATAGCTGCATATACTTTGTCTTCAACATGAGTCCATTAAATTTAAGAACTACAGTAGTAAATAGTGAGAAAAAATACAGTCTGACCAACTTCAAAGTACTTATAGTTCTTTTTATTTTATGGTTTAAATCAGAAATTGATCAGTCACTCTAAATATAACTTACAATTTTAATTTTCTTGAGATATTTTTTATATTTTCCACTTAATCCGCAAAAAAGTTGAAAATCTATGTGTTGCATGGATATTTGTGAAGAATAAAGCTAAATAAGAAACCTATTTACTAGTCCTACCTTTAACACTTTAGTTCCTAATGTCACTGTTATCAGAAATGAACAGCAACAAATATTATATCCAAATTTAAATTTTCAATAAATTAATTATACTCAATTTTTTTTTTTTTTTTTTTTTTTTGAGTTGGAGTCTCACTCTGTCGCCCAGACTGGAGTGCAGTAGCCACTCCCGGCCACCGCACCCTGATCTGCTGGGCTCCAGCGATCCTTCCGCCTCAGCCTTCCAAGAAGACAGAATTACAGGCATGCGCTACCACGCCCAGCTATTTTTGATTTATTGTAGAGATGAGGTCTCGCTGCCCAGGTGGGTCTCGAACCCGCGGGCTCAGGCAATTCACTCACCTCAGCCTCCCAAAGGCGCGGGATTACAGGCTGAGCCACCGAGCCCGGTTCAAATTTTTAAAAGTATAAAAGTATCTCTTATTTATAATTTTGCTTTCATATTCGAAACCAGTATATTTCCCAAAACTGTCTTTGAGATAATTTTGGATGGAAAAATAATCTGAAATTCTATACTGCATTGTACCTTATTGACCATATTACTACTCTACCTCAAAGTAAAATGTACTTGGACTCAACGTAAAATGAACTTTGGTTCAGGTCCCAGTCCTGATAACTGTGTGACTTGATCATCTCTCTGGGCTAATTTGTTAAACTGCAAAATAAGGAGGTTGGACTGGATGATCTTCAATCCCAACATTTGACGTTGAAAAGACGGCAATGCAATGTCATTTAATGAGCTACATATATCGGTAGACCAGTCATTTTTTCATATGGTAAAGGAAGGAAGGGAGGAAGGGATGGAAGGGGGGAGAAACCAGGGTAGGGGAGAGGATGGAAGAGAGAAAACAGACCTTTGTCATATACCTCCTTTTCTACTCAGGAGTACTTTGTGACATATTAGCAACCTACAGATATTTTGAGAAAAGTTGTTCCAGAGCAAAGCAAAATTAAACTCTGTTTATTAGGGGAAAGATATGTTTTTGAGCAGCTGCAGTTTACAAATGAGAGAAAGTCTTCAAAAATAGCTCCCGATGGTGGCTTTAGACAGTACGCAAGCGATTAGATTTAGAGCTAGATCTAGTGCAGTGAGGCGTATTTACAGGTAATGCTGAGAGAAAGGCATTTCCATCAGGAAGCAAATATAATATTGGGCATTTTCCTGTTGGGAGGAAAAATGTGTCTGCCCTTCACCTCAGCTCACATTGGAATCTAGAATCGATGAACGATTAAGATATTAAAATAGTGGGCTGGGCTCAGTGGCTCAGCCTGTAATCCCGCACTTTGGGAGGCCAAGGTGAGTGAATTGCCTGAGCCCACAGGTTCGAGACCCGCCTGGCAACTTGGCGAGACCTCATCTTTACAATAAATCAAAAAAATTAGCCGGGCGTGGTAGCACACGCCTGTAGTTCCAGCTACTTGGAAGGCTGAGGTGGAAGGATCGCCGGAGCCCAGCAGGTTGACGCTGCGGTGGCTGGGAGCGGCCACTGCACTCCAGTCTGGGCAACTGAGTGAGACTCCAACTCAAAAAAAAAAAAAGATATTAAAAGAGTGAAGAGTGAGACTCCAACTCAAAAAAAAAGAAAAAAAAAGAGTGAAGTTAAGGCTTATACACAAGTCAAGGAAAGACCTGTAAACCCACTCAGTTTCCCTCTTGGGGCAGGCATTCCATAAAGGCATCTGAAATCCACAAGGATCCCTTACAATAAAATAAAGTGAACTCCCAAGTTCTAACAGTTACAGGACTTAGGGAGGAGATTATTTGTAAGGAATCTAGTAACAGCATTTTCTAATGCTAACGACACAGCTTAATTACTTGTGGCCCACTTTGACAAGTAAGTGGCATTTATGGCAGAAACAAGCTTGGCATTGGGTCCTTCCTTTTAACTCTAAATGATAACACTGAGGTTTCAAACAAATTCTTCCATTATTGGACATGTCTGGAGGCCATGCTTCCTATGTTTCTACCGCAAAGACTAAGAAAAACAGTTGGCAAGCATGTGCCTCAGCTTTTGTCCAAACATACCTAAAAGTGCTGAGATATGTTCAGGCATGGAGAGGATTATAAACCTGTCATTTTCTTTTTGTGACAAGTAGTATGTTAATATAACAGACAGAATGTGGATTTTGGAGCCAGCTGAGCATAGATTGAATGCTTAGCTTGGTCCTTCCTGGGGTGTGACAAAGGACAAATTACTTTATCTTCTCCATGCACTTCTATGATGATCTTCTCCTGCCTTATTCTTTAGAGAACTTGCCATTGCACTGTCTACCTGCTAAACATTCAGCTCTTAACCCTGGCCATCTTAAAGAACACATGTGCTGATGTCTACTTTTTTCAATGAGATTATAGAGAGACAAATCTATGAGTACCAAGGAAGAGAGGATTACAATTAGGCAAAGTTCAGTGCCCATAGGTAAGAAAGAAAAATATCATGAAAGATTGCATATATATACATATAACATATACGTATATAATGTGTTCATGAGCACATATATGTGTAAATTTATATATGTTGTTATGGATACATATGCTTTCTTTTGGTATATATGAGGGAAGGACAAAAGTAACCCAGAATTTATTTATAAAAAATTGTGTACCCTTACATGTTAAAACTTCAGTCACCTTCAAAGTACTCTCTGTTATAATACACTTTTTCCACTGGTCAAAACTGTTTTTTAACTCATCAATTCTGATGCCTTTAGTGCTTCAGCTGTTTTTTGTATCACCTCTTCCATATCAGCAAAAGGTTTCAGTTTCATGGGGGGAAGGAAGGGAGTTGCTCATGGTGAGATCAAGTGAATAGGGAGGGTGGGGCATGGGGGTCACGCTGTTTTGGGTCAAAAACTGCTAAACACTCAGCATGGTATGAGCAGGTTGTCCATGTAAACCACACATCAGCAAATGGGCATTTGCATCAAAAGAAACTAAAAAAAAAAAAAAATTCACTGAAGCTGAATACAGACTCTCACAACAACACTAGCTGGTACACTGATACCTACGGGTTCCTAGAAGACTTACTTAGCAGGGGAAGCCTGTACTAAAAGGGGCCTGCCCTCAAAAAAAAATTCTGGTTTGTGTGTGTGCGTGTGTGTGTGTGTGTGTGTGTGTACTTAAAAACACTGGAAGTTCCTATGTTCGATTTGGATAATTGCAATATGTTGATGAAACTAAGTGTTGCATGTGGAAAACATAAATTTCCAAATTTAAGATCTCTTTAAAATGTATTAAAAGGAATTTAAGTAGAAATACCTTATCAAACCAATATATCTACCTAAAACCTTATGAGCTTTAATCTCCATAGTGCTGATAATATAAAGAATGAGTGTTTTGAAGATAGACCTAGGTGTGAATCCTTCTTAACCCTTATTAACTCTGCACTGCAGGATAGTATTTAATCTTCATGGGTCTACTTAGCAAGCACCTACTTCCAAAAATTGTGCCTGGGTTACCCGACACAACTCATGGCATTAGTGAGTAGTCAGTATTTTATTCCCATATCTCTAAACAAGGATCACAAAACATGGAGAAGGGTTGGACAGGTGACCTGCAAGTTGTGGTATCAGGAGAGACTACCTGGTGAGAAGACGGAGAAGTTAGAGGTGAATTTTCAAAATGGACAAATTTATAGTATTTTCTAGCCTTCTTAAAGATCACTCTTGGAATCAAGAACAACTTCCTCCAAAAATTAAGTCTAAATCATTGCGATGGTTTCCAACTCAATCTCAAGGCAGTGGATGGATATTTGGAAAAAGAAACAATGAAGCCAAGTAGAAATTTATGACAGTTTCACTGCTCTGCAAACCCTAGGTTCTCAGATAACTGAAGAGGAAATATCAGGCCTTGGAAATTAATGACTGCATTCTGTTAATCATCTCCCTAACTTGCTATTGAAATTATAAAATGCCACATTTCCCCAGAGCTGGAGTTATACCCTGGTGCCATTGCCATTTCCATAATATTTAACACTTTCCCTAACCAATTCGGGACTATAAATTCCACCCACAATTATTTGTTTCCCGTTTGGTAAGTGAATAGTTTCTGATACTGAAATCGAATTTCATGGCTAATAGGCTCTTTGATTACTAGGAATTGTTGGTATTTAATCTAAAAAATGTTTCTCAGCCAAGAGACAATCATTATTTTCTAATGGAATTTGGATCATTTCACGACATCCTTTCCTGCTACTGCTGGGGCGTTGGCAGCACTAATCATCATTCACAAAACGGGCTACCTTATGCTGGAATTTGATTACACGATATAACTAATGAGAACTTTTCCAGAAGTTTTAAGCACATAGCATATTATCCTCTTTATATAACACAGTCTGTGTATCTTTAGGGATTAGTTAAGTTTGGTGGCTAGAAAAATATTATCAGAATACATTTTTTAACAAAATTGTACAACTTGCAATGCTTCTATAGACTTGCTTAGCATGCCCTTCTGAGTTCAGTGGGCCCTCATTGTTTCATAAAACTACTTGATAATAGAATAAATGACATCTGTCTTCCTCTCCAGGCCAGTGAGGAAAGAGGAGTGAAGTGTCCAACCAGTTAAAACATGGAAAAGGGAGTGATAATACAACTTGATGAGCTGGGAGAGATAGAACAGGGGTACACATCAAGAGTTAAGCTGAAGGGAAAAAGCAAAGAAAAAACAAATGTCCAGGAGGTAGTACCAGAAGCAAATGAGTCCCAAGTTGTAATCCCAGTATAGAGTGGGAATGGGTCATTTTACTCAGGTACTAGAAGCCACCTTAACATCAGAAGCAAATGAGTCCCAAATTGCAATCCCTGTACAACAAAGAGTGAAAATTGGTCATTGTATTTAGCTGCTTATGAGGCATCTGGCAAGAAGTTCATTTTATACGATGCCTGGAGCTATCAGTAAAGGCCAAACTAGCTCCATAAAAGCCACCTCCAGGCTTAACAATGGAATCTTGTGTGATTACATGAAAGGAAAGCTAAACAAAAATCATGGATCTGAGTACTTGTAGTCTGAAACTGAGTCCGTACTCACTTACTTATGAGCATTGTCATTTTTGTTGAATTATGCAACTTTTCTAAGCATGTTCATCTGGAAAATGGGTAAAATGGTAACACCTGCCATCACAGGGCTGTGATGAGGTATAAATTAGATGACACACAATCAAGGGTTAATACAGAGCCTGATGTTTGTCAAGGACTAAGAAAATATTAATTACTGATACTATTATCATGTGCACTTATTTATAGACACTATAAGAGCATAATAGGAAAGGATAGTTTTAAGATAATCATTATGAAATAAGCTCAGTTTACATTTTTTCAAAAGAAATTTTACAAATATAAGTAATTCACAATGCCCAGGAATCTGAATGCCAGGTATACTTTCAGTTTATAAACTTAAAAAAACCAAAAAAACCAATTAATGAAGATTTGAATCTTCTAGACATCCTATAATGAACAAAATCAATACTTTAGATTTTACTAGCTGTTACATTATTAAGTACAAAAACTACTTTTGAGTTTTTGAGATTTTTGTTTTAATTTTTTCTTTCTCCCTCTTATTTGCTCTCTCTCTCCCATCCCCTCCCAAATTTGCAATTTCTTTCCACTAAGATTTCTTTCCACAACTTTGGAAACATTTATGAGCACCATCTGTATGCCATATAGACCCACCCCTGATTGAACTGACTCATCTAGGAGTATTCATAAAAACAGCATGCATACATCGTGTTCACAGCTTGCCAAATTTTTAAATATGTACTTTCTCCCTCAGTTCTCACAACTACCCTGCAAAGTATGTGTAAAGCAGATGCCATTCATATTCCAATTAAAAGAAGGGAAAACTGAAGTGTACCAAGTTTAAGTAATATGTGAAAGCTCACATAGGTAGCAAACTTGAGCCAGAACAAGGTCCTAACTTGGTGTCTTCCAGTACTGTACTCATTCTCAAAAGACCATACCACTGCTGTAAGACTTGATTAAAAGACTTGTGAGCTTGTTAGAAAAAACTGTATTCGGTTACTTTGAAAACTGTTTAAATATTGTGAATGAAAAAAGGAAAAAGAGAGAATTTTCTTCCTGTCTTGGTCAGGGACAGAATAAACTCAGCCTACTGGATTTGTTTGGTGGAATGTGTCATGCGCCTGTACCAAAAACAAGCCAGTTGCCTGGGGATTATTATAGCTTGACTTTGGCCCTGGTGCCATGGAGACCAGACTCTGATTTGCTGAGCTTCACATTCTGCCCTGATAGAGCTGGGCTTGGTGCCCAGTGAAAGTACAGAGATTCTTGTGCCATGACTATTTGGCCAGCCACTGTGCCAGGGAGCTGTCTGGCAGTGCTGGCCTCACTCTTAGTTCCCTGGAGCAAAGCCAGGGTCTGCCAGGCAGTCTGACTTCATCCAGCGACTTCTCAACCAGATGAAGTGCTGTTGTCTGTAATCTGCTGTCGGGGTTTCTCAAATAACTGTGACTAAAAATATATTCTGCCTAACTCAAAGGGGCACTGTCAGCTTGGAATTCAAAGTGAAGAGTTTGTAGCCTAAATGGAACAGAAGCAGTGTTAATGATTATAAATTATAACCTAATTCATCTCACCTTGATTAGTAAAACAACTTTTTAGTAGTCTCATCATATTTATAGTGAATCTGGCTATTGACATGTTATAGCAAATACTATCCCAAGATCTGGTGGATAAACAGTGATTTCAAACTCCGCATTAATGTGACAACTCTTCCTCCTCTACTCAAAACAAACAAACAAAAAAACATTACAGGGAGGGAAAAAGGTGATGAGGATTAAGTTATAAATGTAGAAACCTATGGAGAGCTGCTATTCAATGGGTATAGGATTTCAGTCATGCAAGATGAAATTGTTCTAGAGAACTGGTGTACAACATCATGCTTATAATTAATAATACAGTACTCTACAGTTACAAAATCTAGGAGGGTAGGTCTCATGCTATGTACTGTTTACAAACTTTTTAAAAAATATGGTAGGTGGCCGGGCTCGGTGGCTCAGCCTGTAATCCCGTGCCTTTGGGAGGCCGAGGTGAGTGGATTGCCTGAGCCCGCAGGTTCAAGACCCGCCTGGGCAAGTGAGACCTCATCTCTACAATAAATCAAAAAATTAGCCGGGCGTGGTAGCGCACATCTGCAGTTCCAGCTACTTGGAAGGCTGAGGCAGAAAGATCGCCGGAGCCCAGCAGGTCGAGGCTGCGGTGGCCAGGAGTGGCCACTGCACTCCAGTCTGGGCGACAGAGTAAGACTCCAACTCAAAAAAATTAATTAATTAATTAATTAATTAAAATATATATATATGGTAGGTATGTTTCTGTAGGAAAGGCATGCCTTGATTTTAGCATCATATAAAATAAAGCATAAGCTTGGAATCATAAGGTCTTAAATCTTAAATGCTAGTGCATCCCTTATAATGAGAAAGTTATTTAATAATTCTTAGCCTGGTTTCCTCATCTGCAAAATAGGGACAACAATTTGTACCTTTCAGGGTTGTTAGAAAGATTAAATGGGATAGCACTTTTCAAAGCAAATGGCCTAAGGTTTGATCTAGAACCTGCATCCTTCAAGTTTAAGGCCCTATGCTTTATCACTGCAGCTTCTTTTGAATGCTGATGTGCTTATCTAATTTAAAATGAGGCTTAACTCTGGTCTAAAGTATAAAACAACCTTTTTGTTAAACTCAGTTCTTGCCTTTGCATGATAATTACCTTGTCCTCTTCTTTCTTTCTTTCGTTCTTTCTTTCTCTCTTTCTTTCTGAATTAGAGTCTTACTCTGTCACCCAGGCAGGAGTGCAGTGGCATGTTCACAGCCACTGCAGCCTTGACCTGCTGGGCCCAGGCAATCCTTTTACTTTAGCCTTCCAAGTAGCTGGAACTACAGGTACATGCCACCACACCTGGATAATTTTTTGATTTATTGTAGAGAGAAGGTCTCACCACGTTGCCCGGGCCTGCCTCGAACCCCTGGACTCAGGCAATTCTCTCTCCTCTGCTTTCCAAGGTGCTGAGATTACAGGCATGAGCCACAATGCCTGACTTGTCCTATTTCTTTAAAAACCCTGAGTTTGGGCCCAGATTCCTCCAGCTTAATTCCTGCCCATGATTCCAGTACTGAGAATCAAAATTAGAGATGAACAACATGAAACACTCCCAGACTTCACTGCAGAAATAGTAGATGCATGTAGTTGTTCCTTATACATGTGTTGCAGCATAAACAACCTTGGAATGTAGATTACTGTGTCAATGATACATATTGTAAGACCTCAATTTTATGTAGAAAAATTCAGGTCACTCTACCTACATGTTAGGAAGTCTTCTAGGCATTACATCTAGCAACTAAAGGCACAACTTCCAATTGCTTTATTTGTAACAGGAATTGCACTATGCAACATCATCCTAACAATTATCCTTAAGCAGAGTACTGAATAAATATTGGCTCCTACCACCTACCCAAAACAAGAATCCAAAGGAAAATGACATTATTTTCCCCCAATCTCTATGCACTTATTTTTTTATTTCCCTCTAGTAGATCAGAAATATCTTTCCAGCTATTTATAGGAAATATAAACAGACTCATACATGGTGAAATATTTTCAGAAAGAATAGTAATTTCACAGTATTAAAAGGAATGAAAAGTCAAATACTGAATTGACTTTAATAAGATGCCTGGGTTGCAGTTTAGCATAGCAACAATGCTAAAAATAAGCAATGAACATTTGATTTTTCTACTTTCATTAGAGAAAAAACAATGCATGGTCAAACATACTCAGACGAAATGAATATACTGCAAAGAAGAAAGTAAGAGCAAAGAAGCTACGGGGTATGAATTTTTGTATCTATGCCTTACAGTTTCAGATCACAGGGAGTTAAAATAAATTCATGTTTTAACATGTTGTCTTGAATACCACAGGCATTGATACACATCTGTTCATTCCTCTAGCAGCACTTTAGTGATAGAGTGGGTTGATGCATTTGACCCTAGGTCAGTCCTCACTCCCTGAAATTCTCAAGCTATAGAGAATTATGGAATACATGCTGGGTGAATCTGGCTGGAAGGCATACTTACAAGCTGCTGACACCACAGGGCAACTTGGTGAAGAAAATCAAGCCCACTGTATATAGGCCAACTCAATTCAGAACCATGGACAGCACACATTAAATTATATTCTCTGTAAGTCTATGATTTAGAGACAATTTTTAGTTTCTAGGGAACACAGGTAAAAATGAGATACTCTTTTGAGAAAAGTGGGATAGAAAAGGGCCTCCTGTTCTGTATTTTAGCCCACTAGACCTGGGCAGTGTGCCAGACCCCTACAAAGTTCTCTAGGGGCTCCCAACAAGAGAGGCCAGGGCCTCTGCTCTAACTGAGCCTACAGTCTAGTTGGCAGAGACAAGGAAAACTATTCATAGAAAGAAGGAGGGGACTTAATCTAAATCAGGAAAGATTTAAAGCAAGAGTGCCTGATGAGTAGGTAATGTAGAGAGTAAGAAAGAAGGATGAACAAATGCACACAAAAAACAAGGTTTGCAGCTGGGCTCGGTGGCTCGGCCTATAATCCCGTGCCTTTGGGAGGCTGAGGCGAGTGGATTGTCTGAGCCTGCGGGTTCGAGACCCGCCTGGGCAGCGAGACCTCATCTCTACAATAAATCATAAAATTAGCCGGGCGTGGTAGCACGTGCCTGTAGTTCCAGCTACTTGGAAGGCTGAGGCAGAAGGATCGCCAGAGCCCAGCAGGTCGAGGCTGCGGTGGCCGGGAGCGGCCACTGCACTCAAGTCTGGGCGACAGAGTGAGACTCCAACTCAAAAAAAAAACAAAAAAGAAAAAACAAAAAACAAGGTTTGCTTCAGGGAATGACTGGGGAACTAACATTTTCCACAGATGCTTTCAAAAGTCAGATGCATTCTTTGCCTGCCTTATTTTCACATTAGCTCTATGAAATTAGGATTATTATTCTCATTTTAGATATAAATAAAACAAAGATAAATTAAGTAGTGTGCTTCAGGTAATGCATACAGAAATTGACAGAGCTCAAATTCAAACTGCAAATCTATACTGCTTGAAAGTCAGGGCACTCTCTACTACCCTCTACCTCTTTGCAGAATGTATCTTGTGATTTCCAAGACACTTCTACTGTTTTGAACAAACATGTGAAAACATACATTCAAACAAGGATTCCGAAGTACAATAATTTTGTGCTCACATATCTGACAATCAAGAACCTTTAAATAACAGGCACTATGGATATGGTCTCTGCTTATTCATTTTTGACGAAATGCTCACATAATTTTTAAAAGTACTAACAGACTATAGACTCAGCTAATAAAAAATTAATTCCTCACATGCATAAGGAACTTGAAGAATCATCAGGAACAGAGTAAAAAGAAAACAGTTTTTGCTTCATCACCTCAGCCAAAATGCCATAAATACCAGAAAAAGTACAGATTCTCTGACCATCCACTTTAAATCATTTCTAAGCTAGTCTAAGATAATTGCTTATTCTTATGCAAAACTCTCTACTTTTACAAATATATTACTATAATGTTAAATAACCTATGATTTTGTAAAAAAAAACTTTTTGACAAGTAGCTAAGCAAAAATAAAGAATATGTGTTTGATAAATATGAAGAATATGTGTTAATATTAAGAATATGTGTTTTAATATTAAGAATAATAAAGAATATGTGTTTGATAAATATGAAGAATATGATAAATAAAGAATATGTGTTTGATAAACTTCAAGGTATAAAAAATTTCCTGATATCAAATAGTAAGGTAATAGCAAGGTCAATTGATCATCAAGTTTAATAATAATATGAGTGTCACTGTGTTCAAAGTTAAAGGGCCATGTTAAAAACCCTTGTGCATTCTGGAAAGTGATAAATGCTTACCTATCACATGTGCTCATGTACATTTGACTCAAGCATATATCTTTCACTCCTTGATTTTTTAATTCATTCTGAAAACATCTTGAAAATTTTGTCTAGGTGTCTAATATGTACAAGCACTACCCAAAAAATGAAAATAAAAAAGTAAGGTGCAGTCTTTGCCTTAAAGAAGAGGAATTGATGCCAGGCTTGGTGGCTCAGCCTGTAATCCCATGCTTTGGGAGGCTGAGGTGAGTAAATTGCCTGAGCCAGAAGGTTCGAGACCTACCTGGGCAACCTGGTGAGACCTCATCTCTACAATAAATAAATTTAAAAAATAGCCAGGTGTGGTAGTGCGCACCTGTAGTTCCAGTTACTTGGAAGCCTGAGGCGAAAGGATCACTGGAGCCCAACAGGTAGAGGCTGGGGTGGCCAGGAGTGGCCACTGCACTCCAGTCTGAGTGACAGAGTAAGACTCCAACTCAAAAAAAAAAAAAAGGGATTAAGAGAGACAATGAATATAGAATTATATGTCATGTGGTAAACACAGTGATTGTTATTTACAAGCTATTTTGAGAGGTAGCAGGAAACCTGAAACCAGGTAGGAAGTGCTAGGGATGGACTTAGAATCTAAAATACTGAGTGATCTTTCACAGAAACAAAGAACTGAGTATCACATGTTCTCACTCATAAGTGGACCTTGAACAACTATCGTAATACTATAAGAAAAGGATTGACAGTAGTGGGAAACTGTGGGGACGTGGGGAGCCGGGGAGTTGAGATTGGCAGTAGTGGGAAACTGCCTGGGTTGGGGGGACACACCGGATCAACAAGAGTACCTGCACAATGAATATTTGTGTACTTAGCCCTGAACCGTACCCCACAATTTTGAAATTAAAAAATTTTTTTAAAAGAAAGTGCTAGGGAAGAGTTCCTAGATTACATGCTTGAGAAAAATCTTAATAGATAAACACAAGCTACCCAAGAAAAGAAGAAACAAAATAATGTAGAGAAAAATCTGCTTCAAGGGAAAACTGCATTGTCCAGAGCACATTTTCCAGGTCATCCCATTCTAACCTAGCACTGAGCTATTTTACAACTCTTTAATTGTCAATAACTAAGAGCAATGCAAAACAATTTCTGCCTTTAGACATGCAACATTCTGTCTAATGAAGTTTCACTTAGCTTCCTTCCTTGTCATTATTCTGATCTGGTGAGAATATAGTGTTTCTTCATCTACTATGGCAGAGACAAGTTTTGCCTCAATTTGCAAATTATTTTCAATATTCCTAATCTATAGTTATGTCTACTCTTTGGATTCTCCTTTAAACTTATTATAACATCTTATTGGTTTCTACACTGAGTTAAATTAAATATTGAATATGTGTTCATTTTATATCAACATGAGGGTCATGATTTTACTTGGTTTTGAAGATAATTCTTTCACACTGTATTCTAGAATGAAGATACTGTAAGGACAAATGAGTTTCTAAAGGAGGATCATGTTCCCTAGAAACTACAGGGACTTAGATCTTGGAGAATAAAAGATTATTTTGTTATTATGCTTGAAATTTTATTCTCCTTTGCAAGTCAATGCATTCTCCAAACTGTCAAAGAAAAAAATATCAGAGTTAAGCACAATTTACTATTATCATCTTTAAAATGTATTAAATAATTATTTTTCTTACTTAAGAAATGAGATCTATAATGATATAGTCCTTCCAGAAGCAAAGAATTTCTAGTGTCAAATATGATTTCAACAAGTTTTAATTCTGGTTAAATTGTATTATTCTGATCTGGTGCAAATATAACCTTCAAATATCAAATATTCTGAGCATCCACAATGAGAATTTTCTACTTTGAAGAAGAGGGAACATCTAGCTGTTCTTTCTACTGCATTTATGAAACAGCACAGCTTCACAAGACACAGTCAACTGTAGCAGCAATAGAAAAAATTGGGAACCAAGAAGAGATCTGTGAAGGAAATACTTACTTTGCATTTTAAGAGATTTTAAATTTGTCTTTTCTAATAAGAGTATCAATGTTTAGCTATCTTTCTTAGGGACAATAATAACTTCTCACTGGTATTTAATAAGTGGAGTTTGAAGGTCCATCAAGAGAACAGTAATATCATGGCTCTTAAACAGAAGCATATAATTAGCACATTTTCATCAAAACAGTGGTTGGAAATAACAAAAGAATCAAATGAGATAAAAGTCCAAATATTCCAGAGTCAACATTAAGGCTATTATACATCGATGCTGGGGTCATGGTTGTTCCCTTCTCCTAACCAGAAACAGCAATAATTGACTCCTGAATAGCCCAGAGCTTGAACAGCCCGCATGTGGTTCGTACCAAAGGGTGGCATCAGATGTGAAGTGACTATTACTGTGCTTTATGTTCCTGAAAATTAAAAGCCAAAGCAAGTCCTTTCTAAATGGTCCATCCACAGGAATGGCCAAAGTCTACCTGGGGGGAAGGGAAGTGACAAGTTCAGATGCCTAAATGATGAAGTGGGCTTACGGTGGTCAAGCAGTACACTGAGAAATGAATAAGGACTCCAGATCAGTGCCTAAAGAGAGATGAATAACTGGCATGATCAAGAAGTGTATTTACTTATTTGATGCAAGAGGACTATTACTATTGAGAATTTGCTTTAGTTATATTACATATGTGGCAGACATTAGACAGCTCCAATCATAGGATATCAGGTTTTTTTAATACCTTCTGTAAAAATAAATACAATACTATGTTGGTATTGCTTACTTATAAAACATGTACAGACAGTGAAATTGCTTTCTATTTCATTTGATAAGTGCAGTCACTTGGATAATCAAGTAATTTCTATCTGTATCACCTTGAAATGATTAGCAGTAACTAAGAATAAAGAGTTAGAATATTATAATTAAAGGTTGAAAGAGGCATAGCTAACTTGTAAAATATTAACCCTGACAGATGCTTTCTAGAGAGTATCTACTGTATAACACCCATTCAGTTATTTAATTAAAATCCCTGGTCCACCTAACACGGATACGTGGGAATAACAGTGCTTCATTATCCAATATGACTTACCACTAATAGATGTGTGCACTCAGTTGAAACAACTTTACCTAAAATAATGTGACATTATAAAGTACTGATGAAATTTTGTATATAAATGGGAGAGGACTTCCATGATGGAGACCCGGAAATGTTTTACAGATAATGAATGTGACTGGAAAAATGCAACTGACTTCTTCACAATGGTGAAGGTTCACATAACTCAGGTTCTTTAAAAGCAATACTTAAATGTTGAGATATTAACAATCAGGTATGGTTGGAAGTTTTCTAAGTTTCAATAATTATTTCTACCTTTATTTAAAAAGCAGCCTACTTCTAATAATGTCATTTCTCTGCTTAAATTTTCTCAAGAACTCCCCAGTACTAACAAGTTAAGCTCAGAATTCTACAAGTATATTTGAAATCTTGGTTCTTGCATAACCTATTTTTGCATTTTTGCATAACCCATTTATTTCATTTATATTTGTTTTATCCTTCCCACCTCCATTCCCCTAACTCGACAGGTAAAGATTCCCCTATACTGCATGGTTGTGCTCAATTTCTGTATTCTTTCTTGCCCTTTTCTACTACCCTTAGCCCAATGGAAGATTTTGTAACTCTGCACCTCATCATAAAAAATAATTTGAATAGTACTTGTTTTTGTTATCAAGCTGTACTATCATTTCCTCATCTTAAATGTATATTAAAAGAATATTGTTTTCCAAAGTGTAAAATTCCACTTGGAAATGCATAATTCCAAAATAGAAAGTAAAATCTTGACAATGTCCTCCATTAAAGTGGTGAGCAGCTTTCTTGCTTGGTAGAGTGACATTTTGATACAGATCGTGGTTTCTCGCAGAAGTATGTCTGAAACTTCCTTTTTATTCTCCTCTACTTATTAGCCTTCATCTACATGTCTTCTCTGTAACTACAACACATCACAGAGACACAGACCATTTCACTTGAATATAATCACGCAATTCAAAAGTATAAAACTGTAACCTAGAGGTTTGTACAGAGAGTTATGTCATGCCTGTTGCCTGAATTCTGTCCCTACTGCCACCATTCATAAAACTGAATCCTAATTATTAACACTACCACCACTACCATTTACTGTGGTGTTTCTTGATTAAAAAAAAACAAGTAAGGGACTGGAGAAACCCAACAATCTCATACTAGGTCACTGGATCAGCCTCTTTCCAGATATTTTTCTATGGTACACCTTTGGCTGCCCTGTCAACAATGTCACTCTTTATGGAGAACAATCAGTCTCAAGCCAAAAGTTAGAGAAAAGATTTGCTCTGTTTCTGTTACGACTCTTGAAAACATCCATGTCAATCAAGAAAGGGAAACTAGTAAAATAGAAAACTGTGCCAGAATTCCACCTTATGATTTAAAACCAGATTGTGTCTGAAGGCTGTTTTGTAGCCAAGGGAATATTTTTCAAAGAGGTTGTTTACCAACATGGGGGATGCTCTATTATTTTGAGGTGATTCTTTTATTCCCTAAGACCAATTATAATATCTCTTGAAATGGTAAAAAGCACCCTTCAAATAATTAAATATGCCATTAGAAGTACCAAAATGTCCCAAAGTCCTAATTAGCTCATTAGAGGTTTACATTAATTAATCATTTTGAGAGTCTTATGTAAAGGTTACCATACTCACTGCAGGGTTCCTGGGAACCCTCAATGTGAGAGAGCATTAATCCACAAATCAGAACATTCTCAACAAGGTCTTTCAAAAATAAATAGGTAAAACTATTTTTAACTCCCAACTAGAAGATGTTCTTGTTTAATTGTATTTCTTTTTAAAATTTTTCTATTAGTCACACACAGTGAAATCTCTAAAGCTAGAAAACCTTTGGAGGCTTCAGCAGATAACACAGCAAGACAGGAAAAGATGACAGACAAAAGTTGGGTTGACAGCTTTGCATGGAACATAGTGACTAATCAGAAGCATCTCACAGAATAAATGAGGTTATCAAAAACTGGAAATATTATTTTTTAAAAAAGATACAGGTTGCAGGTCCAAAAAGACGTACTCTATTACTTATTTTGTTCTGACATAATCACATCTTTCAACTATCATATTGCAGGACAACCATTAATATGACAAGTATCAAATATTAATCCCTTACTACATGGCAAACACTTTATGAAGTATATATTAATACATAAAGTATGCATGTATATAAAGTATAAGTGTATATATGTATAATTTGTATATGATTTAACTTAACCCTATTCACTCTAGGAAACTGGCATTCTATCCCTACTTTTACAAACAAAGTGATACTTGCTCAGAAAGTTAAGTTTCTCAATAGCATACAGTTAGTGGTGATAAAAATGAGTAGCACATTTTCATTTGGTTCAGTGACCTCTCTCTTTTTAGCATTATTTCATCTCATTTTAGATTCAAGGAGTACATGTGCAAGTTTGACACATGGATATATTTACGATGATGAAGTCTGGGCTTCTATTGAGCCCATCACACAGTTGTGAGCATAGTACCCAGTGGGCGGTTTTCCAACCTTTACTTCTCTCTCCTTCTCCACTTTAGGAGTCCCCAGTATCTGTTACTCCCATCCTTATATCCACATGTATTAAGGATTTAGCTCCTACGTATAAGTGAGAACATGCAGTATTCTGTTTTCTGTTTCTATGATAATTCTCTTAGAATGATGGCCTCCAGCTGCATCCATGTTGTTGCAAAGAGCATGACTTTGTCATTTTTATGGCCATGTAGTATTCCATGGTGTGCATGTATCACATTTTCCTTATCCTGTCCACTCGTAATGGCCACCTAGGTTGAT
Organism: Carlito syrichta; assembly: GCF_000164805.1. Taxonomy (NCBI): domain Eukaryota; kingdom Metazoa; phylum Chordata; class Mammalia; order Primates; family Tarsiidae; genus Carlito; species Carlito syrichta. The sequence continues at coordinate 71,119 of NW_007246172.1, forward strand.
GTTATGTTTTTGCTCTTATGAATAGTGCTACAATAAAAATCCAAGCACAAGCATCTTTTTGGTAGAACAATTTATGCTCCTTTGGGTGTATATCCAGTAGTGGGACTGTTGGGTCAAATGGTGAATTTATTTTTAGTTCTCTGAGAAATATCCATCTTTTGAAGAAGCCGAACTAGCTTACACACCAACCAACAGCGTATAAGCATTCCTTTTTCTCTTCCAACCTTGCCAATATCTATTGTGTTTTGATTTTCTAATAATATCTTCTAATGATCTCTCTCTTAATATTACACCACACCATGCTGACTCCAAGTGAGTATGACAGCATCTGTGATTGAGTCTCACATAAATCCTTTATATGGTAATTTTATTTCTTAGTTATTTTGTGCTTTATATAAGTATAGTCACGTTGCACACAATACATCCAGGAACTCAGATCTTCTTTTTCTTTCATCAGAAAGGAAAGACAAAAACAATAGGCTCCTATAACAATAAGTACCACAGTAAGGGTAGGTATAATTAGTGATGAGTGCTGATCTTAAGGCAGCATGGTGTTTTGCACTGTGGAACAGCCAGGTCAGAAAACTTCAAAGGGTTTCTAGCACTACATTTATATAATGTTTTCCTGTCTCTCACATCCATTCAACAAGCAACTACTAAATACCTCATAGAGGAGCATCATTCTAGCTCAGCAGAATTAAAATTTCAGGTGGTAAGACATGTCAGGATAAGAACATTAGGTTTATGCATTTTGTTTTCTCTCATCATTAAGAATGAGATTTTTGGTTTTGTTTTGTTTTTGTTTTTGTTTTTGTTTTGAGTTGGAGTCTCACTCTGCCACCCAGACTGGAGTACAGTGGCCGCTCCCGGCCACCGCAGCCTCACCTGTTGGGCTCTGGCGATCCTTCCGCCTCAGCCTTCTGAGTAGGCGGAATTACAGGCATGCGCTACCACGCCCGGCTGATTTTTTGATTTATTGTAGAGATGAGGTCTCGCTGCCCAGGCGGGTCTCGAACCCGCGGGCTCAGGCAATCCACTCACCTCAGCCTCCCAAAGGCACGGGATTACAGGCTGAGCCACCGAGCCCGGCTGAAGAATGAGATTATTAAAGAACAGAAAGCAAATGCCACAGTAACCTGAGGCAATAAGGTATATAGGTTAGAAATGCACTTGACTTTCAATCATAAATTTTTTTCCCACATGTCTAGAAGTCTTCAGGTAAGCAGAAACCCAATGCTTCCTGGGCATGACATGTCTCTTCTATCTGTTCACAAGATGACTGCTGCAGTTCCAGACATCCATGTTTAAGGCCAGAAGAAAAAGGGTGGGAGGAGGCAGTGCTGCAGAATTCTACTTACTACATATTATCACTATGAGACTCCCTACTCTAATGGAAGTTGAGAAAAGTATGTTCCCAGCTATTATAAAAGAAGTCAGCCAAAAAGAATGAGGTTAACAGTGAGTATTGGTTTGGTCAACAGAGTCAATCATACATTGCTTCCACAACCTCAACTCGTGCAAACCTGTGACTAACTTGCTTTCCTTTATTTATTCCCCTACCTCCTGACCGTTTTCCTCTCTGCCTATTGCCTTTGTGTCTCTGCTGAGAGCTGTCCTTCAGTCCCTCAGTATGGATGGGTACAGTTACTTGGCTGGCATCTCCATTAGTTTGCCTCTTTTCAGAATCCCCCATTGAAGGCAGATAGTGATCCTTCCACCTGCCATGGGCTCTGAAGCAGCATGCCATCTAGTTTAAACATCTATTGCCTTTGTGTCTCTGCTGAGAGCTGTCCTTCAGTCCCTCAGTATGGATGGGTACAGTTACTTGGTTGGCATCTCCATTAGTTTGCCTCTTTACAGAATCCCCCATTGAAGGCAGATAGTGATCCTTCCACCTGCCATGGGCTCTGAAGCAGCATGCCATCCAGTTTAAACTGGTGGAGAGACTTGATGGCAGGATATGGAGTTAATTTTGAATTTAAAAAACCCAAAAAATGAGCAAGGAAGTGCCAATATCCAAGCAGCATTTAAATGTCATGTGTAGCTAATGGTTTCCTCGTATTATTCTTTAATGCACAGGAAGAAAATTATTTGATTTGACAGAAACATCATTTCTAAATTTTTGAAGAGTTAAGTTAATAATCCTAAAATGCATCCTTTCAAACATGGTTAACAATTATTTCCCTAGAGAAGAGAATCTCAGAATACCATAAGATGCCAAAGTAGATCATATAAACAGCTCCTCCTATAGTATCCAAAACACAGATAACTTCACTTGTCTCCAAAAGGTTGGGGAAATTAAAGACCACCATTTGAAGCAAAAAAAACCCAAAAAACAAAAATTAAGGAATATGTAACTTTATACAATACATCCTTTATACTTCACTTCGCTTTCTAAAGCTATTTCTATATTTCTACATAAAATGCTGAAATCTATATAGAGAGATAGCATCTAGGTGACTTCAATTGTTTATATGATTTATATAGTCTCCTAGGACCATGCCATCGAATAGCTTCAAAGTACACCAATAAAGTTAAGATGATATATACAAAGGAGTCCCATGTTACTCACTTATCCTTATGAAAAACTGATTTTAAATCATTATCTGCCCATTTAATAAACATAAATAATATCATGAGACAGAATATTAGTAACTAGATCAAAGAAATACTGACATTAAAACAAGAAAGATTAAAAATTAAAAAGCCATGGGATAATATAGATGACTTCCATTTTTTACTTGGAAGTAATTACTTTTTTTGCCTAGAAACAGGGAGATAAATATGTTCCCTTTTTCTGACTTTTTAGTTGTAAACATATACAACTAAAACTGAAAAACTGGAGCATACAAATATAAACAGTCAATATTAATAGTCAATACTATTGTTGTGATTAGGCATCAAATTTGCTTCTGAGTTTGCAAGTAAATAAGCAATATCTGCAACATGATCAGGAAAAAAACAAAAAATGAACCAGAAGATCACTTTAACTTTTTCTAGCATTCCATTTTTTGCAATACATTCTTCAAGTGCTATTTTTTTTTTCTTATAATGTCCCTATAATGACAGCTCAATTAAGGTGATTTTTGTAAGAAGTGATACACCAATGTGGATATTCCATATGTCCATATGTTTTTTTCTTATAATGGCCTTGTAATGACAGCTCAATGAAGGTGATTTGCAGGGGGTGATACACCAATGTGGTTCAAATAAGTAACCTGTTGTAGCCCAATTGATTGAGTATCCTAGTTTATAGCAGAGATCTTAAAAGTCACTACCACTATCGCTATGAAGTCTTTTTCATTTGCTTTGGGGGAAAAATGCTCTAATACAGACTCCAGTAGAAGGACAAAATGGGGTTACATATCTTCTTCCTTTTGTAAGGACTTGATCTTTTCGGGAAGCCACATGCCAAGATGGAGACCACAAGGACTTTCCCCCCTTCTATATGTTTTTTGTTTGTACTGATGACCAATGGATGGAAGGGAGGAGAAGGGTTGTCTGACTGAACAGGATTTGAAGCAAAGCAAAGAGAAAATTTCTTGATGGTTCTCTATCATTCAAACCAGTTCAGCTCACCTATTAAAGAAAACAAAACTTTCCAAAATAAGTAAGTAGACTAGTTAAGTCCCAGGAACAAACTATTCATAAAGAATAATTAGAAGCTATCAAAATACTCATTAAATAATTTTTGGTTCTTCTAGTAACCTAAGAAATACAGATTCCAACAAAAAGTGAAATAAAATTATTCATCCATCAAACTAAATAAGATTTAAAAATCTTAATTATAGTATTGTGAGGTTGGAAGGAGAAGACAGGCTCATACGCTGCCATGGGAAACATAAACTGAAGATACGAGATCTTTGTAAGGAAAGATTATAATAAATATGAAAAATAATAAACTATTCATGTCCTTTGACCAACATTTCTCTAAGAAGAAATAACCTGAATTGTCTCTAGCATGTTTATATATAAAGATATTTATTATGTATAAGAAAAAATATTTTAAATTACTTATATGTCCCAAGGTAGAATACTGGCTAATAGGTTTTACTGTTATATACTACAATTAATATCATATTCAAATATATGTACATGAAAAAATCAGATGTGGCTTGTAATTCTTAACTATTGTATATGGAGGATTCTACATTTTCTGCCTTTGATAATGACCAAATATTATTACTTCTAATATCAAAAGAGTTACTAAACTTATCTTTTGGAAGCTAACTTATGCACTGAAGTTAGAAATAGATTTTCCAATGTTAAACAAAAATAAGAAACAATTTCATTAAGATTAGTTATATAAAATGACTTAAAAACAACTGGGACTAAAAGTGGCTTACATTCAGACATCTCAGGATTTTTTTTTTAAAGAGTGCTGGAAATTTCTTTGCAATATATATTTGTCAGGGCCTTATAAGTCACAACGTGTTTGTTCACTTGGTTCACTTAGCACTGAACAGATTGAAAGATGCTGTGCTCCAGCCTCAGGCTGCTCAAGGAAGCTCCACATTACAGTAATTACAAATTTAACCTCTCCTAAATAAATTAGGATTGGGAATGAGGAAGAATGTTTTATCTGATAGGCTTTGAGGAGATACTGGCAAGGCAACAAAAAAGATTCACTCTCATACTGCTGAAGACAGTTGAATCACTGACATTAATGTGAAGAGTAGCTTCGAAATTATGTACTTGTGAATCTCTCCCATCTTTTTCAGAGGAGAACACTGCATCCCAGATAGGTTAAGAAAATGACTACCTGGAAAGTCAAATTTCGAACTGAGATTGAAACAATCCCTAGATTTTAGTATAATGTTCATTCTACACACTTAAATTCAGTTTTATTACCTGACTTAACTCTCTTACATACAATTTTTGTGACAATGGCTCCAGAAACATTGTCTAAGGCAGGACTGTCCAATAAAAATATAGTAAGAGTCACACATGTAATTTAAAATTTTCTGGCAGTCATGCTTAAATAAGAAAAAGAAATATGAAAATAATTTAAATAATATATTTAGCCCAATATATGAATATTTTCCAAAATTAGTAGAACAAAAATAATGAAAATCAGAACAGAAATAAATGAAATTGAAAAAATACAAAAGATCAACAAAAGTTAATTTTTTTGAAAAGATAAAGGTAACAAACCTTCAGTTAACTAATTTAAAAGACCCAATGCAATAAAATCAGAGACAAAGAGGAAATATTAAAACTAATATCACACAAATACAAAGAATAATTAGACATTATTATAAACAACCATAAACCAACTAATTGTAAAATCAAGAAAAATGGATAAATTCCGTAGACATACAAGCTACCAAGTTGAACAATGAATAAATAGAATATCTGAAGAGACCAATAATGATAATGAAACAGCAATAAAAGTCTCCTATTAAAGAAAAGTCCAGGACCTGATAGCTTCACTGTTGAAGTCTATGAAACATTTAAAGAAGAATACCATTCCACTCAAACTATTCTAAAAAACATTGAAGAGAAAACAATATTTCCACACTCATTCTATGAGGCCAGCATTATATTAATAACAAAACCAGAAATGGACACAACTGGAAACAAACAAATAAAAACTATAGGTCAATATCCTTGATGAAAATAGATGTAAAAATTCTCAACAAAATATCAGTAAAAATTCTCAAAAAATTCCAGTAAACCAAATTCAAAAACACATTTAAAAGATCATTCACCATGATCAAATGGGATTCATCCCAGGAATACAAGAGGCAAAAACAAATAAAAAAAAAACATGATGTATCATATTAACAGATTCAGGAACAAAAACCTATGAGCATGATTGCTGAAAAAGTATTCCATTAAACTTAACATACCATTATGATTAAAATTCTGAACAAACTGTGTACTGAAGAAACAAACCTAAAAACAATAAAGGTCATATATTATAAACCCACAGTTAACATCATACATTTACAGAAAAAGAAAAGTTTTTCCTGTAAAATCTGAAGCAAGACAAGGATGCCTACCTTACACCACTTTTATTCAACATATTATTGGAAGTTCTAGCCAGAGCAATTAGGCAAGAGAAGGAAATAAAGAACATCCAAGTTAGAAAGAAAAAAAAAATCAAATTATCCTTTTTTCATGCATAACATGATATATTTAGAAAACAAAGCTGAAGACCACCAAAAACCTGTTAGAATTGATAAACAAATTCAATAAAATTGAGAGATACAAAATCAACATAAAAAAATTAGTAGCATTTCTATACACCCACAGCAAATAATCTGAAAAAGAAATCAGAAAAGCAATCCCATTTCCAATAGCTAACAAAAGAATAAAATATCTATGAAAATTTTTAACTAAAGAAGAGATATTTGCAATTAAAAAACTATAAAACACCGATGAAAGAAAATGAGGACACACAGAAAATGGAAATATGTCCCACATTCATGGGTTGGAAGAATTAATATTGTTAAGATGTACAGACTACCCAAAGTGACTTACAGATTCAATGCAATTGCATCAAAATACCAACGGCATTCTCTGTAGAAACAGTCATCCTAACACTTGTTTTGAACCACAAAAGACCCCAAACAGCCAAAGCAATCCTGAGAAAAAAGAAGAAAACTGGAGTCACATACTACCAGACCTCAAAATATCCTACAAAGCTATAGTAACCAAAGCAGTATGGTACTGGCATAAAAACAGACATATAGACCAACAGAATAAGATGGAGAGCCCACAAATGAATCCACACATTTGCAGCCAACTCATTTTTTACAAAGGTGCCAAAAACATACATTGAGAAAAAGACAATAGTGTTGATATCCATATTCAGAAGCAAGAAATTAGTGCTATTTCTTACCATATACAAAAAACAAATCAAAATGGACCAAAGACTTAAATGTAAGATCTAAAACCACAAAACTACTAGAAAAGATACTGGGGTAATGCTTCAGGACAATGGTCTGGGAAAAGACTCTGGGTAAGACCTCAAAAGCACAGGGAATAAAAGCAAAAATAAACAAATGGGGTTACATAAAGTTCAAAAGCTTCTGCACAGCAAAGAAAAGAACAGAGTACAGAGATAATCTACAGAATACAAGAAAAGATTTGCAAACAATCCATCTGACAAAAGATTAATAACTAGAATATGAAAGGAACCCAACTCAATAGCAAAGAAAAAGAAAACCAATTAAAAATTGGACAAATAATCTGGACATTTCAAAAAAGAAAACATATAAATGACCACCAAGTATATGAAAAAAAAAGCTCCACATCACTAATCATCAGGGAAATGCAAACCAAAACCACAATGAGATAGTATTTAATCCAAATTAGAATGACTGTTATCAAAAAGATAAAGGGTAACCCGCTCAGGTCCCCTCCCACTGTGGGAGTTTTTCTGTCCTTTTAATAAATTCTACTTTCTTAAATAAAATAAAAAAGATAAAAAAATAAATGCTGTTGAAGATGTCGAGAAAGGGGAATACCAGTACATTGTTGGTGGGAATGCAAATTAGGACAACCACTAAGAAAAACAGTATGGTTTTTCCTCGAAAAACTAACAATAGATTTGCCATATGATCCAGCAATCCCATTTGTGGTCATATAATCAAACGAAAGGAAATCAGTATATTGAAGAGATATCTGCACACCTGTGTTTATTCCAGCACTATGGACAATAGCCAAGATAAGAAAACAACCTAAGTGTTCATCAATGGATAAATGGATTAAAAAAAGTGGCTTATATACATAACAGAATATTTATCAGCCATTAAAAAGATGAAATCCTGTCATTTGTAGCAACATTGGTGGGGCTGGAGTACATTATGCTAAGTAAAATAAGCTAGGCACAGAAAGACAAATATTGCATGTAATAAATCATAGGTAGGAACTAAAATTTGATCTAATGAAGGTAAAGAATAGAATAATGGTAACTAGAGTCTGGGGAGGATATAGAAATGGGGAGGATCAAAGATATTGGTTAATGGGTACAAAAATAAAATTAAAAAGAAGAAATAACTTCTAGTGCACTATAGCACAGTAGGTTGAAGATAGGTAACAATTTATTGCGTATTTGGTAATAGCAAAAAGATTTTAAATAGTCCCAACTGAAAGAAATGATCAATGTTTGAGGTGATGGATATCCTAATTACTCTAATTTGATCATTTCACATTGTATGCATGTATTAGAATATTACAAGTACCCCATACATACAGATCTTATGCATCAATAAACATAAAAAAATTGATGCAATTTGAGAAATACATGTATGTATATAAAGTTTTGGGCATTTCCACCTGTATTCAATAGAAAAATAAAAACAAATTTTTATTTTTTTTAGTATCACGTGTTTGAAACTTAGTATGGTTTTTAGACTTCTAGCATGCTTCGATTTGGACTACTAAATTCCAAGTGCTCATTGAGCACAGTGACAAATGCATTCCATATTTGACAATGCAGATGTAATACATAGTTGATGTATAGTTTTCTTCCCCAAAACATTAGGGCCAGTAGTAATTTAGCTCTGTATCCAAAAGCATGAACCATTATAAATCATGTGGGGAAGCTATACCAATAATAAAAAAAAACACTACAAATACTGAGCTATAGCATGGAGTAGGCAGTGATTGCCTTTCTTGCTTTGGCTGACAGCATTAATTATTAAAATATTTTCTTACCATAAAATAATGCTGAGTTTTTGGATGAGCATAAAGAGAGGAGTACAGATTATCATAATTGGGAGGTACTAAAAGAACTGCCAAGATAATAGAAGCATGTGATGGACAAAGTTTAAGGTCACTCTCCCAGTGGTGGGAGTATTATCTGCTTATCTAAAACCTAAAAGCTTTCCCTCCATTAAGACTCCCAAGTGTTTTCTGTCAGAGTGGGCTGTTCCTTCCTCCTCAATTTAATGATATTTCATTCTGCTTCACTTACTAATTAGCTGTTGACCTATAATCTCCTCAAATAAATTATAATCACATTGGCTTTTATGACCTGGAATACAGTTTGCTTATCTAAATTCCTGATCATTGGAAAGCAGTGCCTTCCACTGCTCATAATAGGTGCTCAGTAAACTTTTATCAGATGAATAAATAAATAAGTGATGTACATTAAGAAGTGTACGCACTAAAAAATTCACCCAATGTGGGCAACCCCCTTGGGTCCCCTTCCACTGTGGGAGCTTTTCTGTCCTTTCAATAAATCCTACTTAAAAAAAAATTCACCCAATGTAAACCATCTGGATTTCTAAATATACACAAATGACTGAAACTTAGGTAAAAACACAGCAACAAATGTTGAATCATAGGACTATGCTAACCAGACATTTTATCATATTATTTAAAATTACTTCCTCAAATAAAAAAGATTTAATCCTAAATCAAGGGAAACACACACACATACACAAAGCCCCACAGCTTATTCGAGTTTCAGTAAACAATCCCATCAGACCTATATAAAATTATCTTCTTGTCATCTTGATTCAACAACAAATTATTGCTTCTATACTTGGCAATTAGAGTAGCAAAATCTTGGTGACTCTACAAGTGAACTAGAGATTCTTTATTAATCCTGAGTAAAGTTATATTTGGTTTTAGATTCAGTTCTAGCAAACTGGGATTATTAAGATGTATTTTGATTGGAGTTCTGGTAGTCCAATGCTATAAACTTCAAAGCCAACTTCTTCTAAACATTTGCATCTAACTTCTGTTAATTGCTAAGATGGTAACTAGCCTAAAAGCAAATCTCCCTACTTGATTTCCCCAGAAAAAAATTAACTGTTTCTGGGGTATGTTACTACTAAAGCTGCCTTTTTGTCCTCTGGTATCTGGCAACAAACATAATTTCAAGCCCAGCAATACAGGAGAAAGTGGTAAAAAAGCACCTAAAAAATAAATAGAATTCCTAGGCCCCTCAGTCCTGGACAGCTTTGTTTACCACACTGTAAGAGCTCATCAGCACTACTGTTTCACTTGCTGCACTTCTAAATTGATTGGAAATGCCTTGACCCAAAGATCAGACGGTAGTGTGTAAATATAAGGGCTATTTTACCATGGAGCTCAGAGTTTTCCACTGAAGGAAGGCCATTTCAAAGGCACTGGTCTGTGTCCTACATAGAGGGCTAACAATGTTCTCATGAATTGCACATATCTCTTTTTCCTTGAGATGATCGAAGAAATGCCACTGAAGTTTCTTCAGGAGTCTTGCAATGTTCCTATCCAACAGTGATTCAGGAATACTACCTTCAAAAAAAAAAATCCTTAGAACTAGCAGGATTAAATGTTTCAACACTTTAAAAGGAACAAAGTCAATCCAACCATATTATAAAATTAATAATTGCTGCAAACTGGTTTGAACTGACATTTATACCAAGTAAATTGAAGAATCTGCTACAACTCAGAAAAATGGGACACTCTATAAAGAAAGATGGCAAGACAAAATTAATACTGAGGGGCAGAATGGCACTGCAGACTACAGTAAACCAACAGTCAAAGATCCAAATTTTCATTTAATTTTGGGGAACTTAGGCAAGTCAGTTAACTTCTTTGAGGCTTAGGTTTGAAAACGATTATTTTTAACCAGTTTAAGATCATGGTAGTCTTTGAAAATCTGATGAAAGTCTCTTCTTAGCACTACTTTACATACAATTTACTAAGATCATAGTCACCTCCATATCCCGAAATCCTTCCCAGGACCAAGTTAAAAATTACTATTCTAGGTACTTATAACTCCCTTATTCTATCTCTGAAATGTTCATTCTCTGAGAGTAAGGTATCTCCAGAACCTAGGACAGTTCCTGATACCTGTTGGGTGCCCCAGAGGTATTTGTAAGAGTCCTAATAAAGAAAGAATGGTGAGGCTCTTCAAATAATTAAACAGCACAATTTATGGAAAGGATACTAGCAAATTACAAAATATCCTGCAAATATGCTATCCCTTTTGTTAAAGTAATTACAAACCACATCTAGTTGGTTTGCAATTAGTTTGTTCTAGTTTATTCATACAGTAAGATACTATCACAATTTATATTTTCCCACAAGTTGTAACTTTTTCTTACAAACCTAGAATTTTCTAAAATGATAAATTTGTGCTCCAATTCAAATTTTCTCCTTTGAAAAATCTAATCAATATCAATAAATTAAATGAATTCTGCCTCCACACACACACACACACACACACATCAAGAAATCCTGCTTTTCATTTTATATTTCCTACTTGCTTCTAAAGATGTCAATATTTTATTTGTCAAATATGGACAAACAGTTCCCACATTGAGTAAGAAATTCAGATGCTTGCATTTCCCCAAAATCTTCCATTTGAATCTCCAACTGTCTATCTAGGCATGGGTCTATGCCTAGCTTCAGATGTCATTATCTTTCACTAAAAACATAAAAATATCCTCCAGTGGGTATCCTTTGAAATATAGTGAATGATGCCCTTGCTCATTAGGCCGTAACTCATGTCTCTCCCACCCTACACTCCACATTTCATTCATAGTTAACACCTCTCATGCTAAGCCTTGTTTTTTGTACATTCATCCTTCTGGTGAGAAAGAGAGGGTTCTGCTTGTAACCTCTTTTTTCTCTTATCTTCCAAGTAAACTCCTACTCATCCATCTAGACTTGACTCAAATGTTAGTTATCTAACCATGCCCCCAATCAGCCAATCACTCAGCTAATCATATAGAAAAACCACTTTCTCTGTGTTTCCATAACATATTCACTTGTTTATAGCACTTACACTGAATTGAGATTATTTACCTATGTCCCTTACAATGATATCAAAGCTTTCTTTGAGCACAGCCCACATGCTTTGCATATAATATGTGCATTAAGTCCAAGACCAAATAATAATAATAATAATATATTGACACTACTGAAGGGTTGGCTGATTGGGGGCATGATCAGGAAAGTGACATTTGAGACAAGTCTAGATGGATGAGTAGGGGTTTACTTGGAAGATATGAGACCAAGGATGGTGAATATAGCTCTGAATAATAGGGTCCCTATGCAAGTTACTGGCTACCTCAGCATCAATCCACACATGAATGTTTCTATAGAGAACACTAATGAAAATGATGAGAATTATGATCATGATTATGAAGAGCTTACATTTGCCAGTTCCATGATAACAATTTTGCATGTGCTATTTTTATTTAATCCACTAGCATCTCTGTGAGGTAGATATTATTATCCCATTTCACTGATAAGAAAACTGGGGTTCAGAGGAAATTAATTATGCCATATGATTATTTAGCTTTATAACTAATAAACAATAAAGACAGAATTTGTTCCAAGATTTGTTTAAAAAAAGTATTATTCTCAAATTCTATGTTGAAGTATCAATATCAACTTACTAAGATCCATCCTGAGAAGACCTAGAAAAGTCTCTTAAAATACATGACATGTTCCTCAGGTTTGTCTTCAAAACCTCGTGACAGACTCATCTGGTGATACATTAGTCAATTATCATATTTTCAGTTTTAGAGACTCCAAGTGATAATTTTTACGTTTCTCACATTTCACAGCAATGTTAACTATAACACTGTTGTCCCTATCTAGAAGCAAGTTTCTTAAACCATATGATGATTCAAATGCCGGCTCTATGAGGGAGGAACTTCTGATATAGTCTTGAGAAATATACTTGATTTAAAGTATACAAACAAATTCCTACATTCCCCACTTGTGGAGTGAAGAATCCCAGAAAGCTTGGAGCAGAATCCTGTTTCTTCATTGACACAGACCTTAGACTACAGCCTTTTTTCCCAGTCTACATCTCTGTTCCTTGCTGCCCAGTCTAGTCTTCCAACTTTTTAAGATTTCTTCAGTCCTTCCCCACCTTCTCACTCTAGCCCGCTATTTCTGGGCCCCTGCCGCATAAACCTCAGGTTTAACACCGCCGTGCCTTTAGTCCAAAAATGATAATCTATCAGTCCAGTCTGTTTCCTGCATGAGCTTAGCACTTTCACACTGCATCTGTCAGTTCAGAGAGATCAACCTATTCAAATGATCATGTCTTATCCCAAACACTCATCAATTCCAATCCAATTTTTTTTGCCTGCATGATAGACCTAGGCAAGCCACTTAATTCCCCATGATTCATAGGGTTTTTGTGAGGATTAAGTGAGATAATACAATAAAAGATACTTGGAAAAATGCCTAGCCCATGAAAGCTCGACACATGCTCATATAGTGTTTAGTAACTATTTTAACACAGAGGCACTTTCAGTTACCGCAGAGAGAACAGAGACAGTTAAAAACACTAGCTCTAGCCGGGCTCGGTGGCTCAGCCTGTAATCCCGCGCCTTTGGGAGGCTGAGGTGAGTGGATTGCCTGAGCTCTTGGGTTCGAGACCCACCTGGGCAGCGAGACATCATCTCTACAATAAATAAAAAAAAATCAGCTGGGCGTGGTAGCGCGTGCCTGTGATTCTGGCTACTCGGAAGGCTGAGGCGGAAGGATTGCTGGAGCCCAGCAGGTGAGGCTGCGGTGGCCGGGAGCGGCCACTGCACTCCAGTCTGGGCAACTGAGTGAGACTCCAACTCAAAAAAAAACAAAAAACAAACAAAAAAAAAAACACTAGCTCTGCATCAGGAGACTAGAGCCTGCCACTTACTAAGGAACCTGGTACATGCCATGTAACTGTTTAACTTCAGTGTCTTCTTCTGTGAGAAGAAAAAAATTCCCGTAAGACTTCTATCACAGAAATGCTCTGGGGCTTACATGGAACAACATGACAAAACACATGCTTCTGGGATGAGAATAGAGGAAATAACTCTTATCATTTCCCTCTCCCAAAAGATCTTACTCTTTCTGAATCCATAACGAGCTATTGTCATTTTCTCATACTCCAAGATATACCTTTTTCTGACTGTTCTGGTTGTGATAGTTGTGCCCTTCCAGCTAAATGTGAGTCACCCTACAGTATGTATTATCTCTTATGTCTCTGCAACTCTTTCAACAAATAAGAAAATGCTAGGGATGTAAATGCCTGAAAATTACTGATTTGGGCATCACCAATATATGCTATTAAAGGTGGTCTATTTATACAGCTTTTCATCTATTTGAGTTCATAATCAAGAAAAAAAATCAAACAAGTCATCATTATCTTGTCCTTTTAAGGCACAAAGGGGATTGAGCATATTTGCATAGCAAATTTACACAAATAAGCATAGGTAACATTAAAAACATGTAATTGCATATACCATAGTAGAGTAAGAAAATTAGAGATTATGGAGGCAATATACCACTTAAAAATTCTATAAATTTAAAACGTCTTTGCTTAAAAATTCTTAATCTGATCTCTAACACAGGGAAAAATGTAACTTATAAAGTTGATTTTTTGAAATATGTTCACTGAAATATTTCTGACTAGTATTAATACTTCAAGTTTCCAAATTTATACTAAAACTTCACACATGAGTGATCAACAACAAAAAAACTTGCCAGTACCTGTTCCCCATTTTTCCTTTGGATAAATCTCAAATATGACAGAAAAGTCTCATACCATTTCATTTGGAGATGGACATAGAAAAGTCTCCTATCACATGTCATTTAAGCACAATTCTCCATGTGTGAGGTGGGTTAATTAGGAATATTTCTGTCAAAATATTACCTATTTGACACAAATAAGACATAGGCTGGTGTCCAAACAGGAGGAGCTCACTAGCTGCACTCTGGAAACCAAGTTCTCTTTTGAAATCACAAGCAATATCTACCACCAGTCATGAAAAGAGGTTGCATTCTGATGTTGAGGTGCTTGCATTCATAAGCTCTTCCAGAAGAGACACATCCCTGAAGGATCTTGAGTTTCTGGAATGATTCCAGGGTACCTCCTGCGTCCTCTGAAGAACAGAGAATAGAAACCTTTGTATCCCTCAGACAGTGTGAGGGTAGTACTGACCCTCAAAGCATCTGCCCCACCCAATGTCCATCTGTGCTTTATACCTCAGGAAACAGTGGCATCAAGCAGCAGAATTTTTATTTAAAAAGTCACTTCTGGAACTTTTTGTGTTTATGAAAGAATTATTGAGGCAGTGGATGATCAGCAGACTGGAGCACTGGAAGTACAGAAATTACTAAATGGAGCAATGGACTATTTTAAGCAGAAAAAGCTCCACAAACCAAAGGGTGCTACATAGATTAAATAAATGTTTATAAGTACTATGCTCTTTACATTAACAGAAAGTATCAATGTGAACTTAATACAATAACTAAAAATTTTCAAACAGCACTATATTTCGCAGAAAGTTTTCTCATACATGATTGGTAGGTAGGTAGATAGATAGATAGATAGATAGATAGATAGATAGATAGATAGATAGATAGATTTTGTCCATTAAGTCTGGAAGGAGGGAGGAAACCGTTTCAAAGAGCATCGTGTACTAACTGCAAGCATACATTTGGAGTTGGACGCATAGGTTTGACTATTCTATCTGCCCCATACCACATCTATTTATGACTTTGGTCAATGGCTTTATCGCCCAAAGGCTCAGTTTTCTCATGTGTAAAATAAGGGCGAATGGCTTTTTTTCCTCATACTGTCACTCGATGGTTAAATATAAAATATGAGAAATTCCTTTGCCACATACCCAGTTAGAACTTTTAGAAAGTGCTCTCTTTATTAATGATTCACTGAGATCCTGCATTGTGTACCAAGCCTGCCCTACATCTCAGATCTCATGGGGCTGAGCCCTTGTTATTTCTACTTCTCCAGAACAGAGAAAAGACAAAATAAGCATGGCTTCTACTTCTCTCACTGAGTAATGAAAAGAATCCTAGAATAGCACAGCTCGCATTCGTGGTGGCATGACTGGGTCATAAGTGTGCTTCTACTCTGCACTACGACTCAGGGCCTCCATACTGACTAGGCAGTCATCAGTCTGTTACAAGACAAATCCCCAAAGGAAGGCATGGCTAAGGCTAAAAGGTCTGACTCCAGGGCTTCAATGTCAGCTCTCACTCTACTTTTGGTCAACACTATTACTGTCCTTTAGAAAACTGAAGTTATCTTCTCCAAATTCCCATGTAAGATTTTTATTAAGAAAGCACACATCCCTGCTTTTGTGAAGTACTTCACACTGTCTAACCTTAACCAGTCTTACTTCAGTATGAAAGAACATGTCTTTGACACATTAAAAGGTAATCAAACTTTCCACAGTCCAAGGGCAAAGAGGACTTTGGTAGGGGAATACATGTAAGAATAGGACCCAAAGCCTTTCTGTCCTCAGAGTTTCCAGATTCCTGAATCTCTGTTCATATAGCAGGTATGCAAGCTTTAAAACACTCAACAACCTGAAATCCCTAAGGATATCAAGAACACTGTAATGGATTCAGAAGAGAAATAAAAGGAAGACAGAATATAATTTTCTATTCAGGGAAAGGTTACAAAGTAAGCCACTCCTGGGTGAACAAGAACCCTCACTTGTGTAGGGCATGTTGCTCTGAGTTTTCTTATGTTTATAGACATAATAACACATTTCATTTTACACCTCAGAAATTTCTGTATTACTTTTTTCTCCTAACAAAATGCATATTAACTTTTTATTACTACTTTTATCCAAAAATCATTGGTAAATAAAGGCAAAATAGTAATACTGCTTTTAAAGAAAGTGCATATTTTATACATCTACATAATTAGCTGGGAGTGATTGTACATGTTAATTAAACTATAGTTAAATTTTAAAATCAAGTTCATACTTGAAACTGAATAGGACAAAAAAGAGCTCTCCACACAGGCCTTGACTTTTCTAACACAAAGTCAACCAAGCACATGCCTTGCACTAGATATTGGCTAGATAAAGGTTGGGGTAAAATGATCAATCCAGACTTGCCAAAATACTCACAGCAAATATTGCATCAAATCATTCCAGGTGATATTGGTGGGTACAATGAAATCATTTTTTAAAAATCACTAACACTTTTTAAAAATTTTATCCAAATTGTGCTTTACATGGGTACTGAGGAAAAATGGAGATGAAAATAAAGAGACTACAAGAGGTGGATCCAGAGTAAAGATGATGAATGCTCCTCAGGGCTACAGGTCTGCATATGAGACAAATACATAGGTAGCCATGACTATGAGTGGCATTGTAACAATGCCCGTGACCCTCCCTCCACTTGGTTAAACTTACTCTTCCTAAGTAACCAGGGAATAATTAATAGTGATATATAATATACCTTCCTAATAGGGACATTCAATAGCTATTTGTTCTCCTTAATCATTTTTCTTTCTATTTAGCATGCCTATGCAATATTCATAGAAAATCACTTTTCACTTAATACTCGTTTTAGAACAACTCTGTTTGAAACATCTACCCCTTCCATCGGAGTACTTTGTCTACTCAGGGACCCACTTTTGCCTGTCAAACTCATACTCCTCACTGAAGTTATGTTCAAATGTCTCTTCTTAACTTTCCAAACCATGTGTTGGCACCATTCTCTCTTGGTTTTCTAAGGACTCTGACAGCACACTACAGTTGTGCTTCAGTGTAACCATTGGGATGTAAGAAAATTACCACTATGTAATATTCTGTGTAATGCCTGTCTCCCTTGTTAATCCAGAAGCTCCACAAGAAAGGGGATCTTACTAGTTTAACTCATCAGAAAATCCCTCAGAACCAAGCAGAGCCTGGCAAATGGTGAAGAGATGAAATATCTACTGAATAAAAATTTTAGATTATAGAATAAATTAATAATAAGTAAATAACAGAACATCTATAACTGACAGAGAGAGAAAAAGAATCAGCTTTACATTTCTTTTATAATTCATTAGGAAAGCCCCTTTAACACAACAGTTTTCAAGGTTCCAACTGCTGGTAACAACTATCATTTAGTAGGTGAAAAATTTGTAGCATAAAGGTTGTTATTGTTTTGTGAATAGGCCCATGAGCTTGCTATATTGCCTTCATGCCTTCTATTCTTCATTGTATTAAAAATAATCATCTGAATAAAATAGCACAAAAATGAAAAAGATTAAAACCCAAATATAATTTATTCACAAACTATCCAAATAATCTAACAAAATTAATCACTTAATTATAATTAATAAATTTGTAAGCAGAGTTGATGAATACTATATGTGTATGTAATATTACTTTACATCTACAACAAACTTTTAGGAAATCTGATCTTAAAGAGTTACATTTATAACAGCACAAACAATAACACAGCTATAACTAAATCTAATAAAAATAGGTGAGACTTTTAGATTAAAATAATAAAACCTTATGGATGTCATAAAAGAAGACATAAATAAATGATAAATATGTCATGTTCATATAACTGAAAGTCCTAAAGTTGTCTTACAAATTAATATATAAAATCAAAGCAATTGCAATTAAATTGAATCATTGTGTTTCATGGCAACTTTATACTAAAATACATACAGAAAAGTTACAGATCAATATCTGTCAAAGCAAGTTTGTTGTGAAATAAGAGACAACTTAGTTTAACCAATATCAGTCTTTACTAAAAAGCTATCTAAATTAAATAGTGTATATAATTTAAGGGACAGACAAATAAAACAAAGTGACAGAATAGATGGCCATAAAATAAACTCATGTAACTATAAGTGGTTATGATATAACATGCTAAAAATGCGTGAGCAAAAGATAGACTATTCCAAAAATGATGCAGAAAAAAAGTGGTTAACCATAAGAAAAAAAGTCAGATCACTACTTCTCTGCAAGCAAAGTTCTAATGGATTAATAATTCACATCAGAGATAAGCAAACATTTAAAATTTCAACTTATGATATAGAAAATATATTGATGATACCAAAATAGAAACACAAAAAGAACAAATCACAAAAGAAAAATAAACATATCTGAGTATATTATTATACAAACCTTTTATAAGATAAAATCCATCATAAGCAAAGTAAGAAGAAAGCTATAGGTGAAAAGAAGATATTACAAGTCACACATCTCAAAAGAAATGTCACACACTATGTAAAAGGAATACATATAAGTTGATTTGTAAAAATAACAACAAATAGAATATTAGGCTAATTATATGAATAGACAACTGACAAAACAAGAAACTCAAATGGACTATAAACATAAAAGGTATGTTAATCTCACTAATGAGTTCTCTAATAATCAAGAAATCACAAACTAGAACAATAATTAGCTATCATCCTTCTTAGATTGTAAAAATCAATAAGTATGATTTATTTTAGAATGTGGATATACAAGATCAAATGAATAATAGATAGGAAGGTAAACCGAAGACTGATTTAACATTACACAGCTGAACACAGACACAATTTAAACTCAGCAATTTGACCCTTTAGTTTACACTCTAAAAAACCTTAAGGGGACACAACTTAAAATAAAAATTATACAAAAAACTTAAATGCTTTCATAAGATGACATAGAAATATTAATTTCATTAAAACATTGTAGTCCAGGCTCGGTGGCTCAGTCTATAATCCTAGCACTACACTTTGGGAGGCTGAGACAAGTAGATTACCTGAGCCTGTGGGTTCGAGACCAACCCGGGCAACATGTCAAGACATCATCTCTACAATAAATAATTTTTAAAAAACTTAGCCAAGCATGGTAACATGTGCCTGTAGTTCCAACTACCTGGAAGGCTGAGGCAGAAGGCTCACTGGAGCCCAGCAGGTTGACGCTGGAGTGGCCGTGAGTGTGCTATTGCACTCCAGTCTGGGCAACAGAGTGAGACTCCAACTCAAAAAATAACCAAAAAAAAAAAAAAAAATTGTTAACACACACACACAAACATATACATGCCTTATTCACTAGTGTAAAGGTAAAAATGTATTCTTAATAAATGTGTATTAAAAGAAAAAATGACTCAATGAATCAGAACAACATGCTAAATATGCTGCAGACTAAATATTATTCAAAGCATTTATTTATTATAAGTACATCCCATTAATAAACTTAAGGCAAGGGCACATAGCTTAAAATAAAAATGATCCAATAAAAATGATCCAAAATGCACAGCAGAAAAAAAGAAAGTAATTTTGCTGGGATCATTCACTTAACATGTTTTCATCAGAAAAGCAACATAATGTTGGTTGATTGATTATTACTTTATTGAGATATTCCCTTGTGCTTGTTTTGAGAAATGTCATAGCTCATAAAGAAGGCTTAAAAATTCAGTTATATCTCCTTTGTCATTCAAAGATCGAGCTTTATCACATCTCATTGACAGGCTAAATTTTCAAATGTTCACATGCTGTATAATTTCATGGGATACATAAAAGTGATGGCTTTAAAATGTTAATATATATCATCTTAGGGTTTTCTGAAGTTTTTAAGTATGTTAAGTCTCATTCATAATATATCAGAATCTATATTTGCAGAGAAATATGGCTTTGGGTACTAACAAACGACCAGCATCTAACCATCTATACCACTAGAAGCATAGCATGACTAAAAAGCCTGCCAACAAGTCTTTTGTCAAGAACAGAATACAGGGCAAGGATTTACAAAACTTTGTTATCCACTTACCAGCTATTTTTATCCCTGGCCTTGGGTAAGTCATTTCTTATCTCTTCACCTTATGTTTCTCATTCTATAAAGAGGCATTCCTAATGCTGGTCTTCACAGCTCAGTGTTGTAAAAGTCAAAGACCAAAGGACATAATAAGCCTGACAGTGTGTATTTGTTTGTGTCAGCTACCATTAAAAAATTTTTTAAATTAAAAATTTAAAAAATTGTTTAAATAGCTGGGTGGCTTAGACAACAACAATTTATTTTCTCAACAATTCTGGAAGCTAGAAGTCTAAGATCAAGTTTGTCAGCAGACTTGGTTTCTTCTGAGGACTTTCTCCTTGACTTGTAAATGGCCGTCTTCTCCCTGTGTCTTCACATGATCTGCTTTCTGTGTGTTTCTGTATCCAAACTTCTTATAAGAGCTTCAGTCATATTGGATCAGGGCTCACCTTCATGTCCTCATTTTAACATGATTACCCTTTTAAAGACCTTATGTCTAAACACAGTATCATTCTGAGGTGCGGGGCTGGAGCTTTAACTTACAAATATGGGCAGAGGAAGACACAATTAAGACCCTTAACATAGAGCCCATGAAAAATCACCACTGTTGACAAAAATGTCAACACTGATACACATATCTGCAGATATATGGAATTTCTTAATTTATGGTCAGGTTGTTGATAACTTCCTAGAAGCCACATATGTGAATATGAAGAGAAAGGAGAGAAGGACTGAGTAAAGAGTTTCTCACTGTGCTCAAGAACCATTGATTTTCCCTCTCTCCTGTATCATCAATTTTTTCCCTTTTACTAGATTATCCCATTCAGTATGCAAATGTTCTATAGCATTGTGACTTTCAATTTTTTAAAACTGTAATCCACATTAAGAAATACATTTTATATTATGACCCAATAAACACCAGTGTGTGTTTATATAGATATGTAATTATTTGCAAATCTTTCATAGTAATATATTCCATAAAAATAAAATTCTTATCTTTACCACATGGCATGTACTCTATTTTCTGGTTTATTCTAATTACTGTTTTAAATGACTATTGCAACCCAATAAAATTATTTTAAGAACAGGATCAGTGACTCAGCCTCTAATCCCAGTACTTTGGGAGGCCAAGGCGAGTGGATTCCCTGAGTCCACAGGTTCGAGACTAGCCCGAGCGACTTGGTGAGACCTCATCTCCACAATAAATGAAGAATTAGCTGGGTGTGGTATAGTGCCTTGTAGTCTTGGCTAATTGGAAGGCTGAGGTCGAAGGATTGCTGCAGCCCTGCAGGTTGACACTGTGGTAGCTGTGAGTGTGCCACTGCACTCCAGCCTGGGTAACGGAGTGAGACTCCAACTCAATAAAAAATATATATTTTAAGATCACTAATAGCTCACGTGTTGCAGTTTAATAAATGCTGTCCTAAGGTGTCCTTTTAACACAAGGTCTCCTATTTTGCCAAGGCTCAGCTTCCCCAGTGGCTGGGACTATAGGCACACACCAACACACTCAGCTCTAAGGTATTATTTAAATAAAAAAAAAAAAAGAGCTTCCTTTACTCCACATCCCTTCCATCGGCCACCCATTTCTCTGTTGCTCCTCAGTTAAACTTTCAAAAGTGATGTCAACAAACACTCCACTTTTGCACTTACTAGCAGCTATTCAGATCACTCCCACCTAGCTTCTGCTGCAGTAGCCACTCCACTAACTTTTCTTGCATTGATCACCAGCAACTTCCATGTTACTAAATCCAATGGAAACATTCCAAATATCTTTGTCAACTTTTAAATAGCCTCCAATGTAAATGAATATGCTGTCATTCTTAAAATACATGAATATCCTGGCTTCTGAAAAAGTACAGCCGCCTCCTATTTTTTCTGAAACCTCACTGGTCAATCTTTCATCTCCTTTTTCTACCTTCCTCTCCTCTATTTTACCACGCCTGAGGAATCTCTGCACTCAATCCCAGAACCTATCTCCCTGATCTATATTCTATTCCAGATGCTGTCAAAAACTAGGTTAAATATAAGTTCTAATCTATAGAATCTCTACTGTTTATCTTCTGTTAAGAATTCTCTATGATTAAGGCTTATATATTCAGTTGCCCACTTGACATCTCCAATCATATATCTTATATGGGTATCAAACATAATATCTCCAACCTTATGATTTACGCATAAACCACTCCTCTGTCAGTGTTCCTAACTAAATACAAGGTCACCTACCCACAAATCGGGAGGTCTCCCTCACCTTCCCTCTCTCCTCTACACAGGAAATTCAGAAGCATGATCTGCCTTTTCTCTCCTCAAACAGATCTTAAATTTCTTTTGTAACTATTATGACTACTTTTTTATCGATAACTTATTTTTTCACTTGTCCCCACACGTCAGCACCCCTCTTATTTATCATTGTCCACAAAGCAACCAGTGTGGTCTTTTCAAGATGTGAATTAGATAACACCATCGCTCTCCCACTCTTGCAGGCATACATTCATAATACCTGGCACTTACTAAACAGTCAACAATTTTTTTTCTAAAGGGAGGAACAAATCATACATTTGTCATTTGTCATGCAGCCCTGGGAGAGACAAAGGAAGCTGAAACAAAGAATACCTAGCTATGGAACGGTTTTCTTGCATACGTGTCTAGTGGAAAAGGGACAAGAGGAAGCAGGGATTTGTATAAAAAGAGCTACTTCTGAATGTTCTAATGTGACTCAGTAAAGCCAAAACCATACGTTCTTCCAAATTATTTTCCATACTGTGCCAGGCCTTGGGCATAGACAGAGAAAGGTCCAAGTCTCCGACCTCAGGAAGGTTTTCTGGGACCATGTCCCATGACAGGAGTACATACTGGAGATATATACTGTACCAAATACAAAAGAGCACATGTTCCTTGGAAAAAACTGCACAGCTACTGTATTGAAATAGTTCTCTATTGTTAAATAAATAAAATACTTATATTCTATGTCACATTTAATGTGCCCAGCCTCTATAGGTGTGAATAGTGAGTCCATAAAATGGTAGTAGCATTACTTAAGTTTGAATAAAACAAAAATCAAAGATGAGACAAATGTTGAAGAGGGATGGGAAGCCTCAATAGGCCCAAAGAGAAGGCGATTTGACTTTTTAGAGAAGTGTGTTCAGTGAGGTCCTTAGAGTAACAGATTTTCTATAGACAGAAGACAAAAACATATGTGGCAACTTCAGATACGATTTGGAGACTAATTTGAAGTTTTTTTAGCCACAATCTTCCTTATTTTATATAATATTTTATATAATATATAATAAATGATATTTGGTCCTGTTTAGGATCAGTGAGAAGAAAATCCAGGTAAAGCCAGGCTCGGTGACTCAGCCTGTAATCCCGCGCCTTTGGGAGGCCGAGGTGAGTGAGTTGTCTGAGCCCGCGAGTTTGAGACCTGCCTGGGCAACTTGACGAGACCTCATCCCTACAATAAATCAAAAAATTAGCCAGGCATGGTAGCGTGTACCTGTAGTTCCGACTACTTGGAAGGCTGAGGCGGAAGGATCGCCGGAGCCCAGCAGGTCGAGGCTGCGGTGGCCAGGAGCGGCCACTGCACTCCAGTCTGGGTGACAGGGTGAGACTCCAACTCAAAAAAAAAAAAAAGAAAAAAGAAAATCCAGGTAAGAAGTATTGCAGGGTGACTGAATTTGTCCAAAAAGAGATTTCCAAATTTGTAAACGTCACATTATATGTATGGGTGAAATTTTAATGGAAAGGTTTTTCAAAGAACTCCAGACAAAGAGAAAGGATTGTCTAAGTTGATAATCACATCATTATGCTGTTATCATAACCCATTCCTAAAACCAGAGGAAGGAACCCTCCTCTATACTGAGAGCATCCTCATGTAGTTACATTAACATAAATATTGTGATATGAAATTGGTCAACTTAATGTTTCAATACGTAAAAACATTTTCCTCCTTGCTTCTTAATTTGGATAATATAAATTCTTGGAAATCAGAAAAATATCAATATAAAAAAAGCCACTTGAATTTTCTGAGTTTAACAAAGCAAGGTTAAAAATGTATTAGCTTTACTATATGTAGGAAATAGGGAACTTGGGTAGAAAGGGAACTTGGATAGTAAGGTAAACTATATTTTTCTTTGTCTCGCATTTATCTTCTTTATTCATTCCTCTTCTTTCCTTTTCCTTCTTTTCTTTCTTTGGAATTTTTCTCTTATACTTTCCTATTTAGAAAATATATGAATCTGAATGACAGTCCTAGAAACTTTCTTCAAATAGTGGCAAACTTTTTTTTTTTTTTAACACACGTTATCTTCATTGAAATAGAAACTTGTTTAGGGAGACTTGTTTCCTTCTTTGAGGCAGTAAAACAAGAAGCAGTGGAAATGTTTGTTTAGCTTTAGTTTAAGATTTATATATAATGTTTTTAGAGTATTTTTTAATTAAAATAAATTCATAAAGAATATGAAATTATTTAAAAAGACAGAAACAAAGTCAGAATAGTAACTTTGTTCTGGCAAATGTCAATTAAAAACAAGAATCAAGTTGAGTAATTTTGCAATATAAATGATCATATTGCAATTCATTCATTGATTCAGTATTTTCATTAAAGCTGCATATTAACCAAATTCCATACTCAACTCTTAATGCTTACTATAGAAGTAAGATTAGTAAGGTAATATATTCATTTTGCAGCTTTATGTGAATAAATTAGAAAATAACTGTAATGAAGAAAAGAGTTGACAGGCAGAAGTCAGGGAGATAAGGTCTTGATAAGTAGTTGGCATGCTGATATGTGTTAAATTATGGCTATCAACTTTCATGATACATGGGATGTGGGCTATGAAAGAAAGGTAGAAGCCAAAGATGACACATGGCCCTTCCTCCAGTCTAGAATCTCCTGAATCGACCATTCACATGTCTGCCAGAACAAGTTATCTAAACCATAAACTTGGCCATGTTCCCCCATGGCTTACAGCTCTTCAATGATGAAATTATATAGCCTAGGAGGCAAAAAAAGTACCATATCTATTGTACTTTTAAATATATATATAAATTTTAACTACTCATTTGGCCAAATGTGTTAGAATTTTTTGAAAAATGACTTATACCCAGAGATTTAGAAAATGTAGGTATGAACTTTATCAAAATATATATGTATTTGACTTTTCAGATAAAAAGTTTTATATATACGCATATGTATACATACACACATGTATATATTCACATATGTATATATAATATATAAAACCTTAGTATGTCACTTAATTTCTCTAAACATCACAATTGTTTTCTGTCAAAATGGGGATAAGAATGGAATGTGTATTTCATATGATTTTTGGAAAGATCAATGCAAAAATGTTTTTTAAATTATTTTCTATGCTACATAAATTTGTACTGATAAATAGGAAATGTGTGTGCTTTAAAAGTTTAGGTAAACTAATTTCCAAAGGATTATTATAAGTATATAATATGTAAAACACAAACATACTTAATTCATAAAAAACAAAGATATGTCTAATTTTTTATTATCTAACATCTTCCTAACCACTTTTCAAGTTGATAAGTTTGGGTAAGATTCCACCAATGGATGAGGCATGATTATGTTCACAACAAAATATATTACTTAGAATAGATATTAGCAAAGAGAGTTAGACCATCAAGAAAAAAAATCATGTGACTAGGGTATCTATCTTTAAATGCTTTACTGAATCAAGTATCCCTTTACACAATTCACATTCCCTGTATATCAGCTTCCTACTAAACTGGATACATATGCATCTCCATATTACTTAGAGATAATAAATTAACAATATAAGTAGTTTTAAGATGTATATGAAGTTTCATTTATTAAAGTTATCACCAGTACTTCCAAGCATTCCCATAGTTTTATTCAATTTTACTCTCATCTTCTAGTCATTAAAGACATACATAAAATTTATTTTGTATGAGCACATATGAATCTATTTGTAATTAAAAACTCATTTCTTCAAAGTGTGTTATGACTCCCAGAGAGGAAAACATAAGAGGTCTATGTAGTCTCATTATAAACTTGAACATTTTTACAATGCCCCGACCTCTCCTAGGGAAAAAATATTTCATAAACAATAAATTTTCAGTTTAATTAGTGTAATAAAATATCATACCATTGTCATAAACATGTGGTATTAATTTTAACTACTCATTTGGCCAAATGTGTTAGAATTTTTAAAAAACACACTCAGAGATTTCAGAAAATTTAGGCGTCAAGATGATCATAATTATTCATAGCAATAGAACAAATTCTAATCCAGAGGTAATAGTGCTCTCAAGATCAGATTTCAGTGTTTTAAAATGAATATAAATACATAACGTATATATAATACAACACAATTTAACAATTACTACAGACATTAATTTTGCTCTTAAAAAAAGGTTGCATTCAGCCAGGCTCTGTGGCTCAGACTGTAATCCCAGCACTTTGGGAGGCTGTGAGTGGATTGCCTGAACCCGTGGGTTCCAGACCAGCCTGGGAAACTTGGCAAGACCTCATCTCTTCAATAAATAAAATTGGTCAGACATGGTAGTGTATGCCTGTAGTCCTGGCTACTTAGAAGGCTGAGGCAGAAAGGTCGCCAGAGCCCAGCAGGTTGACTCTGGGGTGGCTGTGAGTGTGCCACTGTACTCCAGCCTGGGTGATGGAGTGAGATGCCAAATCAAAAAAAAAAAAAAAAAGGTTGCATTCATGTATTTTTTTGCTATTTAACACGTAGTGCTTGGTTTTCATAAGAACCGATACTGATAGTTTCGAAATCCCCAATTCTTCACAATTATATAGTTGAGAACAATTGTATTTCTTTTAATGATTTTGGGGTGAGTTTTAAAAATAGTTCTTATATTTCATCATTTTCCTCAAGCACTACTGTCTATTTTTTTTTTAAAGAAATGTGTCAACTGAGCTTTGAGGTCTCAAAAATACATTTTTAAAACTAAGTACAAACTTTATCCTTCAAGTAAATGATAGCTGTTCACTTTCAATAGTTATTAAAGTAGTAAATATTGTTGGATCTAAAAATGTGTTTCTCTTTAAAAAGTTTACAATACAATTTTTTAAAGTGAAGATGTATAAAATTTTTTTAAAGTGTCCCTATTTAAAGATATATGCTAACACTTTTGAAGAGACTTATTTCTCATGATGGTCTAGATGAGAGAAAAGAAGAGAAAGCATCAAAGAGAGTATTAACATTAATTGGATCCTCTATCTATGACTCATTTTTATCTATCACATAACATTCTTTTTAAGTCATTTATTCCTTACAACAGCCCTAGAGGTAGCCAGTATTAGCATCATTTTCCCAGGTGAGGAGACTGAGACTGAAAAGGATTCAATAATGTTGACAAGTTACATCAACTCTGTGGCAATATCAAGACTAAATCCCAAGTTGTCTCTCTCCAAAAACCTGTGAGATATCCACTGATTCCAAACAATTAGAGGTAGAGAGAATTAATGACTTGAGAATTTCAGTAAACCACAAAGTTCATTTAGACTCAGAATGGTCAGGTTGGGAGGCAGGATTCTAAAGAGGTTGATTTCCAGCCATGGAAGAGAATTTCTACAGTCAAGTAGAGAAGTGACTCTAAGTAGGCTTACCCAACATCAGATCTGATTAAATATGAATAAACACTAAACAGGTCAAATTTCTAGATAAGTTTAAAAGTCTACCTGCTTGATAAGGAGTAGACACAGGCTTAATCACCCTCTATGTATCTTACTTCTTAAGCCCAGTCAAAGGAAACCATGCTCTTCATCATACTGAAAATATTCTTGTGGCCATCAAGTTCATTGAGAGTAAGGAGCTTCAAACTTCAGCTGGTCTCTTCAAAAAAGGAGGACAGAAGATTTGCCACCTAAAAGACAGTTGAAGTAGGGACTACACAAATAAAGATTCACAAATCACCCAGACCTGCATGGCTCAGATGTGATGAAAAAAGTTGGGCTGTGATGACATTATCTTTTGAGTACTAAAAAAATATAAGTACCCAATTTGATGCATATTTTAAGTAAAAAACTATTCTGGGTCCTTGGGGGACACAAAAACAAACATAATTCAGGCCCTGCCTCCAAAAAGCTAGGGAGAGTTCACATAATAGGAGATAGTAATGGCATATAATAAAAATCATGGAATATTATGTGCTTAATTGACATCTATTATGGCCCACACATGATGCTATCTACAACTCAGATATCATCTTCATGCCCCCAAACACCGTAACATGCATATTATCATCTCTATGTCACAAATGAAGAAACAGAGACTCAGAGAAATTAGGTATCACATTAAGACAACATAACTGGGTGTATACTTATTGTAATTCAGGCCTCCAAATACATAGCCAAGGCTCCACAATTCAATATCTTAAGAGAGATGAAGATCAAGGATTCAGCTAGTTCACGTAGTAAAGGAGGACTACTCAGATGCCTCAACAGGAACATTCTTGGGGAAGCAAGCATCTGAACTGAGTCCCTAAAGATGGACAGCATTGGACATATAATTTGGAGGAGAAGGCCATCCCATAGTTATCCTGCACGCACATGGAGGATGGGAATCCCAGATTCATAATGCAGAATAGCAAGGGGCTTAGCTTAGCTAGAGACCAAGACACACGTAGACTATGGGTTAGGATACAGTGTTAGAGAAACTGGTGGATATCATATCACAGAAGACCCTAAATGCCAGCATAAAGAGGCTCCTGATGCATTGTAGGCACTGTGGGGCACAGAAGGTCACTTAGCAGATGAATGAGTTAACTAGATACAATAAATAATGATTCATCTGGTAAACATATACAAAAGTGAGGAAATTCATGAGTTGCTTATAGATTCATAAACGTAGAAGCCTTATCTACGTCATTCATAGAAAACTAACCAATTTTATAAAGAATTTAAACATATGATTTTAAGGAAAAATAACGAATGAAAAATTATTTATTATTATGTTTTTGTTTCAAGTCATGTCTATGAGACCACATTTACATGAGGTGTTGTTTTAGATGTGCCCAGAATTACTTTAAACTAAACCACAGCATAACACTATTTGGTAATGCTCCAAAATGATGATATAAAAAATTCAGACGTCCAAAATTATGCATCTGTGTCATATATACACAGTCCCACCCACATAGCAATTCACATTCTCGCTCTTCCCCCGTCCCCTTTTTCTCCTTATCTCTTTTTTTCTCTTCCCTCCTTCCTCCCGTATCCCCTCTCCTTCTTCTCCCTATCATTCTCTCTATAAGCACAAGAATTCAGCATTATCATTAATAATCTGAAATATTAGCAGGAAGCACCCTCTCATTTTCTAAGTATGCACTCATCACAAATATGTGAAATAACAGATAATGACCAATTGGCAGAAGTATGTAAATATCTTATCCTAGTCAATATACAGTCTTGTACCATTATAGCATATTGCATTGCAATTAATTTTTCATTAAGCATATGCTTCAATGAGTAATAATATTCTGACTTACAATATTGTGACAGAGGATGAAATGGAGATAAGTAGAGATCCATCAGTCATTTGATTATGTCATTTCAAACAATAATATTGACAACACATTTCCCTAGAATGGTTATAGTATAAGGGATACATTATACGCTTCATAGACACATAATAAAACATTTACATGCCTTTTGTAAATATGATGATGTTCCACCAATGTCTTTAAATAATAGATAGAATTCTCTGACAAATATTCTGTACCTAATGGCCATGAGATGCATTACGTATCTGTCACATATGAGATAAATACTATGTAATATTTATTTAAAATTTCTATCATGTTTATACCATACCCAGACAGAGGTCCATTTTTTATTCTTGAAATCTGAAAGCAAAACCTTCTTTAGCAAAATCACTCATGCATTAAAAAGAAAAAAAAATACTCCTTGATATGGATTTAGATGATCATGTACAGATTAGCTCAAGGTTTTTCAGTTAAGAGGACCATATAAAACAATTAAAGTCCCTCTGATCACATTTGCATGGAAATGATCAAAATAATACAAAAACAACATCAGAGTCTGTGTCTAGAAAAGGTACTTATGAAGAAACAGAAAGACAAGGACTTCTGTAAGACTGGAGCTTTAAAGAGCCATAGAAAATCGTATAGAAGTGAGTGGTCTATTTCTCACTTTTATCCTCATCCACTTTGTATCTCCAATGACTCATAGGAAGTAACTGAAAGGACATGTTAATAATATTACATAATATGCTTAAACTACACGACAAAGACCAGTACCAGGGACAGCCAACGCAACAAGTTAAATCAGGGGAGTCTTTTATGTATAATAAGGAGTCACAAGAAGCAGAAAACAATACCCCCCTCAGGGTAAAAAAGCCACAACCAGCGTAGCAAAATCTAAATGAAAGTCCCTCTTGAGTTGGTGCCACACGCAGTGGAGATATCTTCCAGAGTAGCCACAAATGCATGAAGTCAGGTGAGCAAATTGTGGAAAATCAGTGAACCTGTAAAAAGACAGTGTAGAAGAATGTCTACAAAATAGGAGTAAGTTTTCTACAAGATATATGAGGAAACTGAAAGAACATCTTGTTGGAGTTACCTTCCTTTATCTCTCATATCCTTGCATCGTATAATAGCATATTACTTGACATTCATCATATAATCATATTGTTTCTATGAAAAAATTAAAAGTAGTCATGAAGAAGGAATGCTTGCATTGGATGGAAAATACCATGGCTAAAATAAAGACAGCAAGTGAAATATTTTAAAAAATCAAATGTGGGAGAAAACTGAAGAAATTTACCTTGAATTCCATTAAGAAGAATCAAAACATAAAAATGTGGAAAGAGTAGAATATATGAAAGACATATCTGAGAGACTAAGTTTATATAAGAAAGAAATATGAGCCAGGCTCAGTGGCTCAGCCTGTAATCCCGCGCCTTTGGGAGGCTGAGGTGAGTGTATTGCCTGAGCCCACAGGTTCGAGACCTGCCTGGGCAACTTAGCGAGACCTCATCTCTACAATAAGTCAAAAAATTAGCTGGGCGTGGTAGCACGCGCCTGTAGTTCCAGCTACTAGGAAGGCTGAGGCGAAAGGATCGCCGGAGCCCAGCAGGTCGAGGCTGCGGTGGCCAGGAGTGGCCACTGCACTCTAGTCTGGGCGACAGAGTGAGACACCAACTCAAAAAAAAAAAAAGAAAGAAATATGAAAAAGAGACCAAAATAGATTAAGTATAGTTATAGAAAGAATAGAAAATAATTTTCTTGAACTAAAAAGAATTTGATATTCAGGATAACAGTCAAGAGCTACCACAAAAAATAGATGTATGAAAAAAAATAAACAACAACAAAAAAACCAAAGACTAACTCCTATTAAAATCAAGACAATTATTTTTCATTTTGAGATTTACAAAATTCGACCAGCAGATAATGAAACAAAAGAAGGCAACTTCGGGAGAACTAAATCAAACTGAACTTGACTCAAATTTGATTTCTACTCATCAGATACAAAAAGGAAAATGTAAATATTTCACCCAACACATTACTGATCACTTGACAATGTTTAAGAGCAACAGAAAGCTATTTTCTCCTATGCAAATTCAACATTTCCACAAGGAAAAAAATAGTTAAAAGCATAGCTCACCTAACCAGGATAATAAATTAAAAACTCAAGAACTAGAAAGTCTAGTTCAAAAGAAGAGAGACTAAACTGGTAAACTTGTTAAGCAAAGTTAATTGTTGATTATTTCTTTCAACATTATCTTTTAGCTTAATGCAATGCCCAAAATAAACCTTCAACATTATTTCATATATATAATAGCAATTAAAATCATAAATAAAAAATACAATAATATCAACAAAAATGGAGCTACTAAGGAGAGGTCTAAAAGGAATAAAAAGGATGTAAAGTTACTATTTGACACAGTCAACATTCTGGAAATTCTGAAGATACTATGCTTTGATTGTTAAAAAAAAAAAAAGGCTGGGCATGGTGGCTCAAGCCTATAATCCCAGTACTTTGGGAGGCCGAGGTGAGGGGGATTGCCCGAGACCTCATCTCTACAATCATGAAAAAAATTAGCCAGGCATGGCAGCGCATGTCTGCAGTTCTAGCTACTGGGAAAGCTGAAGCGGAAGGATCACCTGAAACCAGGTGGGGTTTGACACTGGGGTGGCCATGTGCCACTGCACTCCAGCCTGGGTGACGAAATGAGACTCCGACTCAAAAATAAATAAATACATAGTCTTATATTGAGTTGATGCATAAGTTTGTAGTGTTCTTTCACTAGCCCATGGTATGTAAATGTCACACGATGGTTGACTGGTCATAGTGCATCACATTTGCCACTTCTCAGATTGACTGATGTGGATCATTAAAGCGTTTAAACGGTCTTCATCAAAGCCCAGTGGTCTTCCTGAATGTGAAGAATCACTAAGGTCAAAGTGACCCTCTATGAAACAACAAAATCATTTTCTTGCCATGCTTTCCCCGCTGGCATTCTGCCTGTACACAGCACAAATGTTCCAAGCCGCCTCCACTGCCTTTATTCCTCTGTTAAACTCAAACAGAAGACTATGTTGGACGTGTTCATTTGTTTCCACTTGACGCTCTATCTTCTTTAGCTCACAAATAACACTAACTTTCTTCAAGTCTGCAAAATGCAATGCATATTCACAAATACAACACTATCGCTCCAAAGGACAAATGATAAACTCCCAACACTCCAGTGCTGCCATGCCAAAAAGAAATGCTATGAACTTATGCATCAACCTGATACTACTGATTGGAATGAAACTGATAAAATTTTAGAGAATAGTTTGGGAACAGAGAACAAAAACCTTAGAAATGGTGATATCCTTTGACCTCACAATTACATTTTTTAGTATGTTCGGTAAAATACACTTTAAAATAGAAAAATTTGGAAATAATAGGAAATTGGCTAAATGAAGAACAGGTATTTTAGGAAGATAAGTGCAGCAATGGGGAGATATTCATTCAATTGCTATATGTATAAATATACAAAAAATCCAGATTAATAGGTTTGTTTAAATGCTTCTACATTTTTATATGTTTAAGAAGAAGTGTGCATTGCATTTTTTTTTTTTTTTTGAGTTGGATTCTCACTCTGATGCCCAGGCTGAAGTGCAGTGGCATGCTCATAGCAACCCCAGTCTCAACCTGCAGGGCTCAGGTGATCCTTCTACCTCAGCCTTCCAAGTAGCTGAAACTACAGGGGCACACTACCATGCCCAGTTAATTTTTTATTTATTTAACGTAGAGACAAAGTCTCACCAAGTTTCCCAGACTGGTCTTGAAACACTGGGCTCAGGCAATGCTCTTGCCTCGGCTTCCAAAATTACAGGGATTACAGGCTTGAGTCACCACACCCAGCCCTATGTATTACATTTTATAAGCAGAAAAAATTAATATTACAACTAAAGTAGTTTACTAAAAGCTGCAGGTTACATCAAGAGTATTATTTTTCTCTTTTAACAAAAGGAGATTTAAATTGTGGTTTTGACACTAACTTTAACACTGGAGGATAATAATTTGAATCACAACTGCCATATACAGAAGAATTAAACTGGACCCCTATCTCTCACCATTTACAAAATTCAACTCAGGATTTATTAAAAACTTAAACATAAGCCGGGCTCGGTGGCTCAGCCTGTAATCCTGCGCCTTTGGGAGGCTGAGGTGAGTGGATTGCCTGAGCCCGCGGGTTCGAGACCTGCCTGGGCAGTGAGACCTCATCTGTACAATAAATCAAAAAATCAGCTGGGCGTGGTAGCACATGCCTGTAATTCCAGCTACTTGGAAGGCTGAGGCGAAACGATCACTGGAGCCCAGCAGGTCGAGGCTGCGGTGGCCAGAAGTGGTCACTGCACTCCAGTCTGGGCGACAGGGTGAAACTCCAACTCAAAAAAAAAAAAAAAAACTTAAACATAGACCTACAAATTAGAAATACTTGAAGAAAACTTAGGGGAAAGTTTTCTGGATCCTCTTCTAGGCAAAGAATTTATGAATAAAACCTCAAATGCACAGCAACAAAAACAAAAACAGACAAATGGGACATAATTAAACTATGAAACTTCTGCACAACAAAAGAAATAATCAGCAGAATAAATTGACAACCTGCAGAATAGGAGAAAATATTTACAAACTATGCATCGGACAGAAGACTAATATCCAGAATTTACAAAGTAACAACAAAAAAAGAAAAAAACCCACAAATACTCCCATTAAAAGTGAGCAAAGAACAGTAATAGATATTTTTCAAAAGAAGACATACAAA
The DNA here is from genome assembly GCF_000164805.1 of Carlito syrichta. Lineage (NCBI taxonomy): Eukaryota > Metazoa > Chordata > Mammalia > Primates > Tarsiidae > Carlito > Carlito syrichta. The sequence continues at coordinate 105,869 of NW_007246172.1, forward strand.
TGGCTACAAACATACGAAAAAATGTTCAATATCACTCATCATCAGAGAAAATCAAATTGAAACCACAATGAGACATCATCTTACACCAGTCCGAGTGGCTGTTATTAAAAGTCAACTCTTGGCACAGTGGCTCATCCCTGTAGTTCCATCACTTTGGGAGGCCGAGGAAGAAGAATCACTTGAAGTCTGGAGTTCAAGATCTGCCTAGGCAATATAGTGAGACCCCCATTTATACAAAAATCAAAACAACAAAAAAAGCTAAGCCTGTAGTGCTAGCTACTTGGGGAGCTGAAGAGGGACGATCTCTTTAACCTCAGAGTTCAAGTCTGAGTGACCATGTCTCTTAAAAAATAAATAAGAGATGTTGACAAGGATGCAGAGAAAAGGGAGTGCTTATATACTGCTGGCGATAACATAAATTAGTAAAACTAGAGAAAACAGTGTGGAAGTTTATCAAGAAACTAAAAATAGAACTACCATTTACTCCAGCAATCTCACCTCACTACTGAGTAGCTATCCAAGGGAAAATAAATTATTATATTAGAATAATTTATTTTGTATATTTATCACAGCAGTTGTCTTAATAGCAAAGACAGGCAGTCAATGTCTATCAATGTGTCTATCAATGGATGCTTAGATAAAGAAAATGTAGTATATAAACACAATGGAAAACTATTCAGCAATAAAATAAAATAATAAAATAATGTCATTTTCCAAACCATGGAGGAACTGAAAGTCATTAGTTCAAAAACAGAAAATAAAATTCCACATGTTCTCACTTATAAAAAGGGAGCTAAATAATGTATACGCAAGGATATAAGTGTGGAACAAGACATTGGAGACTCAGAATGGTTTAGAAAGTAGAAGATGGATGGGGGATGAGAAATAACATGTACAATGTATATTATATGAATGATAAATATACTGAAAGCCAAGATTTCACCACAACACGATTTATCCATCCATGTAACAAAATTGTATTAGTATCTCTTAAATTTATACAAACAATTTTTTAAAAGAGTTTGAATCACAACTTCAACTACTTTTAACTATTCTGTGTGATCTTGAACAAGTAATATCCCCTCTCCTGGCCTAAGTTTCTCTAACAGTAAAATGATAACTGTAGACTATAAATGTCCTATGTTCTTTTATTATAATGCTAAATACATTGAAGAATTGGTGTTTTTAAGCTTTCTAGTGTAAAATGCACAATTTTTTTTTAAATGAGCAGTTAAAATATGGGCATCATATCATTCATTTTAAGTCTAGGGTACCTCTTCGAAGTGAACAGACTTATTATTGTTCTAATAGTAACACGGCATTTTCCAAAGTGTATTCCACATATCACTAGATTCTCAGACAAAAATATTTATTAGAAAATAAGGGTTTCATGATAAGATAATTTTGGGAAATACAGATTAATCACGGGTTTCTTTATTGTAAGATTCATTCAAACTTCAATACATGAAAAAAAATTCTCATTCTCTAAGATGATTAAACGTTTGACCATAGATCTCTTTTATCCTTTGGGCATATTGCCGGACTCATATTCTATAGGCACACCATAGGAGTCACTGTCAGACAGAGAGAATGTCTATATTAGATCTCAATAGCTGTCACAAGGGGTGAAACAAAGATACTAAGGGAAGGACAACCCTGAGCTAAATGGAAAGGCAGAAAAGAGGAGGTGACAAAAGAGATCTCTGAAGGAAAGGACAATGCGCAACATTCTAGCTCATTCAGGTTCAGAAAAGGAACCTAAAAAATAACTATTGAAATCTGCATTAAGTGATTGCAATAATACAAAGAAACAATTTGTAATGATAGACATAATTTGTTTATGAAAAGTCATTGCTTGTGAACTTAATAGAACACTTTATTTACCTAAAATTATATCCGTTTATATGTTTCTCATGCCCAGCAAAAGGAGACATATTTGATGTTCTTCTACTTTTTCCAGTAATATAGACAGGGAAATCAATGAGTGGGCAGATCCAGTCTCAAGCGTAGTGGAGGGTCATTCACAATTACAACTACCAGAACTCTATGGTACTCAGAGCAATTTCCATTATGTTGTAAGTGAAAAAATCTCTAAAATAAAATTTGTTTTGAAATTATAAACCAAGATTATTTCCACATGTAATCCTTTAGTAGTTTGATATATAAAATATATAATCAAAGAACAAAATAATTGTATTTTAGAAAATATTATTTGGAACTGCCAGATTGTTCATAGTTTCAGTTTTCAATCAGCTTACACTAACAAAAGAAATGACAGCTTTATTTATATTGATTATATAAAAGAACCTAACTTATAATGGAATTTTGATTTCCTTACTTGAAAATAATACAATGAGCCGGGCTCGGTGGCTCAGCCTGTAATCCCACGCGTTTGGGAGGCTGAGGTGAGTGGATTGCCTGAGCCCACGGGTTTGAGAACCGCCTGGGCAGGCGAGACCCCATTTTTACAATACATCAAAAAAAAAAAAAAAAATTAGCCGGGCGTGGTAGCGTGTGCCTATAGTTCCAGCTACTTGGAAGGCTGAGGCGGAAGGATCACCGGAGCCCAGCAGGTCAAGGCTGCGGTGGCCAGGAGCGGCCACTGCACTCCAGTATTGGCGACAGTGAGACTCCAACTCAAAAAAAAAAAAAAAGAAAGAAAAGAAAATGATACAATGGGTATTTTCTGAATGAGAGAATCCATGTCAAGATAAGTCAAAAAAAATAAGGCATAATATTTTGTTTCAATCTAGTTTCAGGAGTTTTTTTTTGTGATTATGCTCAGAAATTATGATCCAATAAATTATTTGCTTACCAACAATCATGTAAATTATTTGTTCTTGGGAATTTAAAAATTCACTTTAAAAGACTAATGTTGATAGATATTATTTTGCTTAAGATAAAAGTAATAGCAAAGTATATTCTAAAGTTACTTTTTTCAGAGGTAATTATTTCCATTATCATTAAATACTATAGAATAGCAGTCTAAACAAAATAAAATATGCATGATCTCTGGTTTGGTTTTGCTTGGGTTTGGTTTCTATTTTTAAAAATCTCATTATAGAATGAGTGAATAGCATTTTATTATTTAAAACATAAAATAAAACAGGCTGAGGTGGGAGGATCACTCAAAGTCAAGAGTTTAAAATCAGGCAGGGCAACAAAATGAGACCTCATATCTATAAAAAAATTTTAAAAAAATTAAAAAGTTGCCAGGCATGGTGGTGTGTGCCTATAATTCCTGCTACTTGGGAGGTTGAGGCTGCAAGATTGCTGGGGCCCAGAAGGTAGAGGCCACAGTAAGTTATGATCATGCCACTACACTCTAGCCTGGAAGGAAGGGAAGGGGAGGGGAGGGGAGGGGAAAAAGAGAAAGAAGGAGGGAGGGAGGGTGGACACCTAACTTGCTCATTTCTACTTTCTGAGTAAGGAACACATTATTTCCACATTAATATTCTGCCATAGAATCATGTATTAACAAATTAATACATTTGAATCCTGCTAAACCAAAAGATTCAGATCTCTTTAACAACCTCTGAGCATACACTTTGAGTCAGAGTGCTTAGTAGGTGCCAAGTTCTATGTTCAGCTTGTTATGTCACGTAATGTTTCTTACATCTTATCATTTTGAGATTATAAAAACCATTTTCTGAACAAAAAAGGTTCAGTGATATTAATAAAGTACAATAATGGGCCCATTTAATAAAGCGACACATGATTCATAGAAACAATTTACATATTGAAAACACTGATTAGTACTAAACTGATTAGTACTAAACACTGATTAGTACTAAACTGACTGAAGAGTCTGTCAATCAGATCTTAACTCTTTCCCATTCTATGGATTAATATTTCAGCTTAATTCATGACACTCTTGATGTGCCTTCCCTTTGCATACATCAATACTCTGCAAGAAGGGAAAGGCAATGGAGCTTTCCCAAGTTTTTTGACTCAGTTTCTCTTTCACATTCTGGCTCTAAACATGTTATCAATTTGACTCATTTCAACCAATTGAACACTGGGAGAGCAAGAGCTTAATAACTAAATTTGCATTTTACTAGTAGTGAAGTATCAGGTTCAAATTCTTTAAATTTTTAGCCATTGGGTTTTCTTTAAAAAGTTGACCTGACAAATATAATTCAGCTAATTTCTACTCAATTATTGAAGATAACCTAAAAGGTATTTCAGCATAAATAGCAACACTACTCTTTGTAATTGTTATTTATATGGCATCTATAAATCTCTTTCCTGGGAGTTTTATCTGATACCTTCCAGCATCATTGTATAGTGTTAAAAGTATATATCTAGGTAGTTAACATATGTCTGAAATGGATATGTTTACAAGATTCTTATTGCTGTTAATGAATTTCCTTTATTTAATTATCTCTACTGTGTTAGTAGCTTACAGTTAGTTGGCAAAAGCAGTGAAAATAAGATTAAAGCAGTAAAACCCATGTGATATGTTGTGACCTCAAACTTCAAAAAAGTTACAGTTTCTACAAGAGGATAAGTAATCTAAAAAACTGATGAAATCGGTTTTCTCACATAAAACAATACAGATGACTTCATAAATGAACCATAGAAATATTCCCTTGGAGAAAATAGACTTAAATATCTTTTAGATTCATCTTCAAATTCTTCACATTTAATATGTGAGTAAACAGCCTCAAGATACATCTCCTGTCTTCATCACTGCCTAATAGCATATACATGACTAACAGTAATAAATCTGTAGAATATTCAAGTCACAAGGAAGTTTGAAAATAACCCACAGCTACTCCACAGTTTTACAGATGAGAAGACTGAGCTATAAAGAGTAAACACAGGGACAATCAATTTTTGGAATACAATTCCTGTCACACCTTCTCAGGGACCATGCCCCAAACATTTCCCACTCTACTGGATCTTCAGTCTCTTTTTCCAGCATCAGTCCTGTTCAGTTTCACGCATGATCTGTAATTTCCCTTCTGTGAAAAAAAAAAATGTGTCCTTTTCTGATTAGCCTCTTCTAACTTATACCCCACTTCTCTACTCATAGTCAACCTTCTCGAAATATTTTTTTCCACTTTCTTGCCTCCTGTCCATTTCTCTACCCACCATAGCCCAGTTTCTGTAGACATGTCTCCAGAGGAACATTTTTCTCAAGGTCACCAATAACCTGTTTGTCACCAAAGGAAAAATCCTCAGTTCTTTTTTTCTAATCAATCTCTCCGCAGTATTGACACAGTTGATACATCCTATTTTATTTAACAGTTTTGCCTCTGGGCTATTATGACCTCAACTTCTTCTTGGTTCTGTCTCTGCCTCACTCTTGGGTTTCTTTGATATTTCTTCCTTCTTTGTCCAATTTCTTGATGTTAATTCACTTTAAGGCATGGGCCTTGGTCCTCTTTTCTTCATCATCTATTCTCTTTCCTCAGATTATCTCATAATAGATGTCTATATGCTGATAACTCTCACCATCTATAGACTGATAGTTCTTGTGCTTATATCCCCAACTCTAGACTGGCTTGTAGAACTATATATTTAACAATTCCACTTAACTAATTGGAGCCTCCAATAAAACTCTTAATTTTCAACAATCCAAAAAATCACTCCCCACTCTAAGCCTTTCCAGTTTAGTCAACAATACTATCATCTACCTATTTACTATAGGCAGAAACAAAAATTATTCTTGATTACTACTTTTCCCTTCACTTCCCTCATCCAATGTATTCAGAAGACCTATCTGATGAATTCTACCTCCACAATATATATCAAATAACATTTCATCATCATTTTTGCTTCCAACACCCTAGTTTAGGCCACCATAATGTCTCACCTGCATATCACTCCAACAGTCTCCTAGCTGGTCTGCCCTCCTTAACATTGTTCTCCTAAACATCCATTATTTATATGACAGCAAATGTATTTATTTTGTTAAATATGTCCTAACTGGTTTCCCATTGTATTTAAATAGCACCTACACTCTCTACTATGGACTGTGAAGTCTTCTCGTTCTTAACAGCCCTCTTGTTCTTAACAGCCCTGTCTTCCACTAATCCTACACTCACCTCTGTGTTCCAGCTATCAAAGTTCTCTCAGTTCAACAATCAGATCAGGCATGTTGCTGACTCTGAACCCTGTCACATGTCCTTTCTTCTTATTGGCAATGTTCTCCTGTTCATTCTTTGCAAGTCTTCCTTTTTTTCTTCCTTTAAAGTTCAAGTTAACAGTGACCACATAAAAGAGAACTTTCCTCATCACTACACAAAGCAGATTCTCCTCTGTTTTTTGTTTGTTTGTTTTTCCTATCTCAGTACGTTATTTGTGACCTGCATTTCATTTCCTACTGCTTGCAGTTGTTTATTCATTTTTCCGATTGCCATTTTTACCCTGGGTAGTCCCCTCCTAGCTAGACTGAAAGTTCAGAAAAACAAGCATTTTTGTTTACTTAATGTTATAGCCTACATTACACACACTCATTTAAGAAAAGACAGGACTGTATCCTGAACACTGTATCTGAAACACTAACTGAGCTTCCATTATAACGCTATTCAAAGCATGACAAATGGTTGGGCTCGGTGATTCAGCCTGTAATCCCGCGCCTTTGGGAGGCTGAGGTGAGTGGATTGCCTGAGCCCACGGGTTCGAGACATGCCTGGGCAGCGAGACCTCATCTCAACAATAAATCAAAAAATCAGCCGGGTGTGGTAGCGCATGCCTGTAATTCCAGCTATTCAGAAGGTTGGGAGGAAGGATCACTGGAGCCCAGCAGGTCGAGGCGGCAGTGACTGGGAGCGGTCACTGCACTCCAGCCTGGGCGACAGAGTGAGACTCCAACTCAAAATAAATAAATAAATAAATAACCATGAAAAATATTATGTAGACACCTTGACTCTCAGGACAAACTGAATTTCATACATTAAAGTGAGACCCATTTCCCTAACTGCATGTAAAAGCAATTGGGCAAAGCTTCATGTTTCCTTTCACAGGGGAAATACATAAGTATTAGTATTAATAATAATAATAATAATGATCATAGTCATAGTAACTAGGAGCCTTCTGTTTTACTGCCCTGGAAAGAATATATCAAAGTTAGGTATAGTTAATGAATAAATCTTGGTTTCCTCCCATTTTTCCCCTAGAAGGGGAGGGTAGTAAGTGGCACTCACACAGCTTTCAGAGCCCTAATGACTTGTATTCATATCTTAGGTCTGCCACTGAATTTGCTCCATGTTAGAAGAGTTGGGATAACACACCAGCTCTGCATCATTTACTTAAAAAAGCAAGGATGGCAATGCTTATTTTGGAGAATTTCTATGAATTAAGGAACAAAACACTTGGATATGGCTGATATACTGAAATGCATTTTGGCTTTTTTCCTGTAGATAATTAATTCTGCCATCTTAACACAAATATTATCTTAGAAATTATTTATCAGATTATATAATTCTTCAATAACAACCAAAAAAGTAAAGCTTGTATCTTCAATCTTAGACACCTCCGCTTAGTACCATCAGTCAAGACAATCCAAGAATGTTGGTATAATAGAGATTTTGGATATGAGTGGCACCAATCTCTGGGCAAAATATATAAAAACTATTTCAGTGATGTTCCTTTAATAAAATAAAATAAAATTTTTGCTAAATTTCTCCATTTCTAATGAGATGCAGCCAAATTTCTTTGTACATCAAAGCTTTAGGATGAATTTAACAAGTGATTTTAAAGAGCTCATTATCAGTAGCTTCTGATAATTTTCAGTCTCAGCTTTTGCTCTCTCAATTGTAATCTACATAGAAATTTCCAGTGTCATTTTTATTGACCAACAATGCTTTTATCCAATCCTAAAATACATTCAATCAAATTTTAACTACATTACATATCCTCCAAAATCCATTTTACCACTTAATCATCTGCTAGTAGCTAGAGGTCTTAACACTCTCCAATGTCAGTTCTCACATCAGGTTGTGTTATGCCTCTATACTGGACTGTTATCAATGTAGTAATCATTGTTTCTAAAGCTACACAATGGAATATTGTGTTAAAAATAAAGATTTTGTTTGTGTCAGATAATTTACAAAAGTATTTCATAGTATCCATATAGGCTAACATTTTTTTCCCAACAATTACATGTGGCATTTTTTTTTCTTTTGCCATATAATAAGCCTCTAACTATACAATAATAGGAATTTCACAATAAAAGTTGTCGAGTGAATAAAACATCATGCCAGTGACTTTTTATGTTTCTCCTTTTAAAAAATAATTTAAAAGATTTAGTAAATACAATCATCTTTTTTCCAAGTGTCACTTAAATCTTAAAATTTTAAAGTTTTTATTTGCAAAATAGCATTTTAAAATATAGAGAAGGCCGGGCACAGTGGATCAAGCCTGTAATTCCAGCACTTTAGGAAGCTGAGGTGAGGGAATTGCCTGAGCCCGTGGGTTCAAAAACAGCCTGGGCTACTTGGTAAGACCTCACCTCTACAATAAATCAAAAAATTAGCCAGATGTGGTAGCATGTGCCTGTAGTTCCAGCTACTTGGGGGGCTGAGGCAGAAGAATTACCTGAGCCCAACAGGTCAATGCTGAGTGGCCATGATTGTTCCACTGCACTCTAGCCTGGGCAATGGAGTGAGACTCCAACTCAAAAAAAAAAAAAAGAAAAAACAGAGAAGTGTTATTTTCACTGGATTTTGTGTATTTGATTAAAAAGTTTGGCCATCTTAATTTTCATGATGTATAATAAATTTTCCATTTTACACTTTTGCCTAAAATTAACATTTTTGCTCATTACGGTCAATAATTTTCTCAATGTTTTCACTATTTACATTTTGAAATCCTGAAGTTAAAATTAAATATACCTCAGTATTTTAAAATTAATCATTCTTTCCTTTAAATATTATATCAAGAACATTTTAAGGGCAATTTGCATTATATTTATTAAAATGCTGAAGTTACCATAAACTCAATAACGCTTTTTCAAAAAAAAACTCCTCAAATTTTGTAGACTAAAACTTGACTAAAAATCTCAATACTTTTTTTTAACTTTATAATTTTTTATCTTAAAATTGTGGGGTACATTTCAGGTTTAGGTATACAAATATTGATTGTGCAGGCACCCTTGTTAATGAGGTGTGCCCCCCCCTTCCCCAGGCATAAAAATTTTAATACTTTATTCACAACAGAAAAACAATTTCTGGTCCTGTCTCGCAATTAATCACGAATTATGTTAATACAAAAATAAACTGTACCTTTCTTTTACAATGATGATCAAATTTATTCTCCCAGGTCCAAAACTCAAAAGCTAATGAAAAAAAGATAAATAATCTATGTCTTCCCAGTGGGTCTATTCAGTGTACTCCCTCTAGTAACTGACTCCCTTGTGCTGTGAGTCGCAACTCATTGCAGTCATTTTTGCAAAGCGTTCAATTCTTGGTAAAGATTTATGCAAATATTCCTATACTATGCAGTGCCACATATTATGCAAATATTCCTATGCTATGCTGTGCCATACATTATGCTGTTCTGTTCCATTCTACTCTACATGATTTTCCTTTTTCAAATGCTGAATTTGATCTACAAAACTGTATGACCCACTTGTGTCTGATTCATGCTATTTGACACAAAAGAGGATGAAGGGAAGTATACAAAATTCAAATACTTAAACTTGAGTATATCATACCAGAAGTATCTGCCTTAAACATAACACTGTCTCTATTACTGTTTTATCTCCCTCTGCATGCTTTCTACTCACTTCCCTATCACATTCCCAAAGATGATCGCTCAGCTTGCTCCCTGTATTAATAATAAATACTTTAAATTAGATTGACATCTTTGACTTCACTACATTAACAGCCCTTAGTGTGAGACCTGGAACACAGTAGGCAGTAGTTGCTTTGCCACATAAAAAAACTAATGAATAAAAGAACCAAAAAATCACTATTTGTTTTAAAATGTTAATGTTAAGATTTAGGTGTCAAATTGCATCATACACAAATATATTCCCAATAAAGTCTGATAACTAAAACAATAAATGTTTAAATATGATTAATTTACATATTAGCAATTCTGAAAGCCCATTCATCAGAGAAAGCATCCCAAAAAAAGAGAAAGTCATGCTGCAGACAAAGCACATAGGGCCACCAATATTTAAAAGGAGCAGTTTCTGCAGGTTCCATGTATTCTGGACAAATCTGATTTTATCTGCTTGGTTTTACTGACTGATATTCGTAGCCCAATTTTTGGTTCAGTTAATATGATCACAGACTCTGTGTTAATTTGTTTCCAGACATGGATACAATGTTGGAGTGCCAATGAATTTACAGGCAATTTAGCACTTTCTCCTGCTGTGGTCCATCTGCATCCAACAGGTCTGAGAGCCAAAACCCATCAGAGTCTCTACCTACCATGGCCACGCTCCACATGCTCCTCCTGACCCACTGCCCAGGAATCAAGGAAACAAGGTTTTAAAATCATTAAGATGCCAGTCCTTTTGTAGTGTTGATATACAACAGTGCTTTATATCGGCTCAGGTTATACTACTTCCAAAGTCGTTTCTTATGCTTTATCGTCATGTTAAACTCAATCTTTTAATTTAAGAGTGTTGTGGATCAAACTATCTTCTCAAAAATTCATATTTTGAAACCCTAGCCCCTAGGATCTCAGAATGCAACTATATTAGGAGATAGCATCTTTAAAGAAGTGATTAAGTGAAAATGAGGCCCTTAGGGTGAGCCCTAATCCAAATTGACTGATGCTCTTATAGAAAGAAGAAATCTAGACACAAAAATGAGATGACATGGATGTTCAGACGCAAAGGAAAGACCATGAGAGAACTAGAGAATAGGGGACCATCTGCAAGACATGCAAGACAAGGAGTATGGTCTCAGGAGAAGCCAAGCTCACTGAAACTTGATCTTGAATTTTTCTAGTCTCAAATTTTGAGAAAATAAATTTCTGTTGTTTAAGCCACCCAGTCTGTGGTATTTTTGTAATGGCAGTGCTAGCAAAATAATACAGATTTTGGTACAATGAAGTGAGGTCTCTCGAAATAAATACCTAAAAATGTAGAAGTGGCTTTGGGGCTGTGTAATGGGTATAGGCACAGGTTAGAGGAAGATTAAATTGCCTTGAACAGACCGTTGGTAGAATTACAGATATTAAAGTACCTCTATTGTGGCCTCAGTTGAAAATTAAGAATATATTGTTGGACATTGAAGAAAAGGCAATACTTATAAGATGGCAAAGAACTTGGCTGCACTGTGTTCTAGTGTTTTGTGGAAAGCAGAAATATTTAAGTGACAAACTTGATTATTCAGCAAGTAATGTCTGAGTAACGCACTGAAGGTACAGTCTGGTTTTTTCTGTTTGTAGTAAAATGCTAGAGGAGAAAGATTCATTGAATTTGAAGACTTAAATAATTATCGGACCTGGAGTTGGCAAATACTTTTTCCCAGTCTGTGGGCTGTTTCCTTGCTCTCTTGATGGTTTCTTTGGCTTTGCAGAAGCTTGTCAGTTTGATGAGGTTTGTCTATCTTATCTCTTATGGCCTGTGGGTTTCGGGTTTTGTTCAGGAATTGGATGCCAGTTCCAATTTCCATAAGGGTGTGCCCTGCATTTTCTAAGGTTCTTATGGTTTGAGGCTTTACAGTTAGTTCTCTGATCCATTTAGAGTTAATTTTTGTGTATGGGGATAGATAGGGGTCTTGTCTGAGTCTTCTGCATGTGGTCAGCCAGTTTTCCTAGCACCATTTACTGAATAGGTTCTCCTTTCCCCAGTGGAGGGTGGTGGAGGCTTTGTCAAAGATGAGTTGGTTGAGAAATTGAGGTTTTGCTTCTGGAATCTCAATTCTATTCCATTGATCTATATGCCTGTTCCTGTACCAATACCAAGCTGTTTTGATTATTGTAGCTCTATAGTAAAGTTTGGATCTACAAGGAACTCAAACATGCTGAAAAGAAAGAAACAAACAACCCCATTATAAAGTGGGCAAAAGATTTGAACAGACATTTCTCAAAGGAAGACATCCGAGCAGCCAACAGACACATGAAGAAATGTTCAACCACACTAATCATCAAGGAGATGCAAATCAAAAC
>NW_007246172.1:118127-147390 GCF_000164805.1 Carlito syrichta
GAATATACCCTGAAGAACTCAAATCACTCTATCAAAAAGATACCTGCACGCGTATGTTTATCGCAGCATTGTTCACAATAGCAAGAACCTGGAAGCAACCATGCTGTCCACCAAAAGAGGACTGGATTTTTAAAATGTGGTACATATATACAATGGAATACTATGCAGCCATAAAAAAGAACAAAATCATGAATTCGCAGCAACCTGGATGGAACTAGAGTCTATAATACTGAGTGACCTCTCACAGAAACAAAGATCTGAGTTTCACATGTTCTCAGTCATATAGTGGACCTTGAACATCCAACATAATACTATAAGAAAATGATTAACAGTGGTAGGAAACTATGGGGGAGGATGGGATTAACACTAGTAAATACCTGTCTGGGGACGGGGAGACACCCCTTATCAACAAGGGTGCCTGAACGAAGCATACTTGTATACCTAACCCTTAACTGAACCCTACAATATCAAAATAAAAAATATTGATTTAAATTAAAACAAAATTATCATCTTACCGTACTGCATAAAAATAAGGAAAAAGAAAACAAGTGTATCCTGAATAGAACATCAAGAATATGGCTGGCAGCAGACAGTAGGCATTCTCTATGCTGTCCTGCCCATTGTGCCCTTTACATTGTATCTTCCCTTTTAATAAATCTACCTTTCTTAATAAAACAAAAAAGAATATGGCTGGATGATCACTCCATAAGGAGATTATGGATGTGACTCATAGCTCTAATCAGTCATTTTAGTAAAAGCCAGGAATAAAATGGGCTTATATTCACAGAAATACTGTCATCTTGGACAAAAGGGGAAAAGACATAGCGCAAAATAAAGGAAGCATATTGGAATACTGGGATTCTGTGGGCTGAGACAACAGAGTTAAATGGCTATAAACATATTATTTGTCAATGAAAAGGAAGAATAGTCCCAGAGGCTATTCAGAGATTGGAAGGTTCACTACTCTCACTATGGGCCCAAGTCTAGTGGAGGGGAGAGGGGTCAGGCTGTCTCCTTCTTGGTTTCAGAATAAAGGGCCACCACTTTACTTTCAATGGGTCAGGGTGCCATTACCTAGGATGACAGGGACAAGGCTGTTGTTACAAAAGGCCATCAGAAGGTGATGCTGCTGCCCAGGGCTAAGGTAACATTGCTGTCCCAGTACAGAAGGCAGAGACACCACCGCAGTTGGTCCAAAGGATATCACACTAAGTCAAACAAGATTGCTGTTGAGCCTTAAAGTCTAGTAGAATTTGGTCTGCTCGTTTTTAACTTGCTGGGAACCCATGACCCCTTTCTTCTTTCAAATATATCTCTTTTGGAATGTCTATCCTATGCCTGTCTAACCATTGTGTTTTCAAAATAGATAGCTTGTCTAATGTCACAGGTTCACAGATGGAAATAATTTTTGCTTCAGGTTGAATCATATCTCAAGTCTTATCCACATTTGATTTAGATCATATTTACATGAGATTTGGAACTTAGAATTACTGCTGAAATGAGCAGTTGGACTGATGGGATTGGGGTGAACATATTTTGCATATGAGAAGGTCAGGAATTTTGGAGACCCAAAATGTAAATGTTATGGAATTGTGCCCCCTTCATTCATATGTTGAATCCATAACTCCCAATACCCCAGACTATGACTGTATTTGAAGATAGGGCAAGATTGTTTTAAAATGAAGACCTTAAGGAAGGCCCTAATCGAGTCAGTCTGGTGTCTTTGTAAGAAGAGAAATTTAGACACACAAAAGGATGCTAGAAATGTGTGTACAAAGGGAAAAGACTGTGTGAGGACACAGAAAGAAGGTAGCCAACTGCAAACAAAAGAAGGAGGCCTCAAATGAAACAAATTCTTCTAACAACTTGATCTCGAATGTCTTGCTTCCAGAACTGTGCAAAAATAAATTTTGGTTATTTAAGGCACTCGGTATATGATAGCTTGTATGGCAGTCCTAGAAAACTAGCTAGCAAATGAAAATTCTGAATGCTGCAAGAGACTGATTCCATTTTATATACAGTGCCTGTGCCTTTTTATAGTAAATTACTGCCTCACCACTCTCCTCAGAATAAAAAATTTACCATAATTTAAATATTAATGATGGAAGTAGCTGATAACTCATTGTCTTTTTTATTTGTTCAGTTTACAAGTTACTTTTACTCTGATCATCTGATTCTCCCAATAACCACGTGAGGTGGGAAACATGGCAGATATAATAATACTCTCATAACTTATGAGAAAAGTCTGTCAGAGATCAACTAACACAAGTTTACAAATGCAATACATGGTAGAATAAAATCTCAGATGCAAGTATTTCAATTCTAGTCTGCTGAACTTCAAGAATTCAGGCCAACCGAAAAAGCTTTCCAACTGTTACAAAAGTATAATGAAGCTTGAATTCTTTATCAAGATACAGTTGAAGATTGGGAAAGAAGACCAACTATTTTATGTTCAAATGGAATGAATAACTGAGTGATATCCAATCCTCACTTATTCACATGTACAATTTGTGAAACACTGAAAAAAATGATATGGGAATGGAACAGAATGATGATGATTCACATTTTTAGCAAGGCCTGGTTGGCTAAATCCTTGTCCCATGTGTACTGTGGTTTTCTTGTTTGTTTTTCTTTTTCTACCAAGATTTACTCTGATCTTGGCTAGGCTATTTGTAAGATGCATAGGAAAATGTAGATTGATGGCCTGAGTGATTGATTAATCTGGCTTAAATTTTCAATTAATGTATTCACATTTCCATTCTGAGCTGATAAAAATCCACTATTGATGTCTTGAGTGAAATACAACTCTTGCAATACAGGTACTCTTATGAATGCATAATGTAGTTGCAAATATGGCTCTTGTGTGTGTGTGTGTGTGTGTGTGTGTGTGTGTGTGTGTTCATGCATGTGTGTGTACAGATGACTCTCTGGGGATGGATCAGGTTGTATTTCCTTTAACTCTCATCAAAACATTTTTATCTAAGCTCTTATTATAAAGCAAATTACTATCTACATTTGACGCTGTCAAAAACAAAACCCAACAACCCTAAACAAAAGAAAATTAAGGGGGACAAATTACAGTATAGAGAGCTGATACTAAGTTATATTTCAGCCTGTCTAGGCTTGCCTTTCTCTTCATTTTAAATAGTTCCTTCATGGATCTCTAGCAATGTGTACACAGTATCTCGCAAAAATGTTTCCATTAGATATGAGCAAGATTTTAAAATTTCCTATTTTTATTAAGTTATTGTTAGGGTGGAAGCTCTAACCTCTGCAATATTTCACATAGAGTCTGTGTGAAAGAAATCAGGGCTATCCCTGCCACAAAGTTACCTGGAGTTCCTGAATTTAGCCAGGAATTTTTTTTAAAAGAGATAATAGTTGGATGTTACGAGTTCACAAAAGTAAGACCACTGTATAAATACCCTGATAACAAAACATAATTTATCTTTCTAATAATATCAGTACTTCTTATCTAGAAATACGCATAAAGCAATATGCTATAGATTTGAGATTAAACTGAGGGAAAGCTATAAAAGGCACTGCAGTGTGGATTAGGAATGAAGTTCCCCTTTCTAAAAACACTGTTGGGTTGTCATTGCCTTAATCCTTTGAGTATCATGAAGTAAACGAGCTGTCCAACATTCTGAAGCTTGATTTGGCACAGTTCTTCAAGCAGGCATCTACACGTGATAGCATGCATTGTAAAAATTATGCCAGAATAGAGGGCAGTATTCACCTCATTGAAAGAATTCATGGACAATGAACAATTTCACTCCCTTAAAGATGTCTCACCATCAAAATCTACCTATTCTGTTCTCTCATTATTTTTTTGTAAATTCAGAGGATACTAGAGGCTGGGAAGGGAATGTAGAAGGGAGGGATAGGGAAACATTTGTCAAAGGATACATAATAACAGCTAGAAAGGAGGAATAAGTTCAAGAGTTGTATAGCATAGTAGGATGTCTATAGTTAACAGTAAATTATTATATGGTTTCAAATAGCTAGAAGGAGGATTTGAATGTTCTCAACACAAATAAATGATAAATGTTTGAGGTGACAGATATTCTTATTTACCCTGATCTAATCATTATACATTAGTTTGAAACATTATTATGTATTGCATGAAAATGTATGATTACTATGTAGCAAATAAAAATAAGTTTAAAAAATCATAAAGTACTTGTTTTTACGTCCTCATGCTTATTTATTCCTCAAAATAACTCTTTGAAATTAAAAAATTGGTTTCTATTTTTATGTTTTCCATTTTATCATCAGGAAAATAAAGTCTCAAATAGTATAATAGCATACAATTATTTGTTTGTAGACTCATAAACCAATTTTTGAAACCACAATAGTATTTTCATTTAGAAAATAAATTATATAGTACTGTAATATGGTTGGTTTTAATTAATGAAAAATGGTACTTTAGAAAACTTGATAAATAGTACTAGTAAAAATAAGATAAACACACACCCATTGATATGCTCAACATAACAGAAGGTTACCATGTGTTTGAAACTCAATACAATTTTTGCTGTTCTTCACAAATAATTAACTTAGTCACTAGATTCGGAGTACTCTGGGAATAACTAGAAACTAGGATTGAGTCATATGTGAATAGCACATTATGTGGAAGAAAAAAAATCCTGAGAAATACCTAAAGAAGATTTGTGTGTGAATGTTTATGTGTGTGAATTTATAAGTGAGCCCTTCATATTAATTTGTGCAACATGTGCATTGAAAGCAAACAGATACACAAATACCTTAGGCTAATTGATTCCTTCCGGTAAGAAATTAGTACAGTGTTTAAGAAAGAAATCATTCTGTCTAAAATTATACATTCATATCAAAGAGATTTGATTCTATGGATGTCTTAGGACAACAAAGTTGAGTTTTTTTCCCATTTAGGGTACAAATATTTATCTGTTCTACTTTATTCTGTACTAAAATTATTTATCGTGAAAATTGTGTGTCATGTTGTGTTCTGTGGAAAATCGAATACAAATTTATTTCCTTTCATGTATGGAAAATATCATAGCAATCTAGCCTAGAGTCTAGAACTGAGAATCTGAGAAATGTATACATAAACATTTTCCTCTTTGCTGAATATTTTAGATTAGAAATTTGTGGGATATTTTCAGCATCTAACATAAAGTCTGGTACATAATAAAAGGTCAGTCAATGTCAGATGAATAAAGGAAGGGCAGAATATACAAAAAGAAAGTGGTCAGCCTATTTTAACAGTCAGTGGAGTACCACATTCCAGCAGTCCTTACGTTTATGATGCCTAATAATAGTTAGCCTCTACCAAGCAGAAGGCTTTCTCTCACTTTTGGGAGCCCACTGTTTTCACATGCAGGAGCAGTTACCAACCAATGCTAGAGTGTGTTATAAATAACCAATTCAGTTAGACTCAGTGGCTGACACCTGTAATCTCAACAGTTTGGGAGGCTGAGGTGGGAGGGTATCCTGAGGTCTGGAGATTGAGACTAGTCTGGGCAACAAAGCCAGACCCTGTTTTTAAAAAAATAAAAAATTAGCTGGGCATGGTGGCACCTGAAGTACCAGTTACTTGGGAGGCTGAGGCAGGAGATGACTTGAGCCAGGAATTTGAGATTACAACGAGCCATAATTGTGCCACTGCACTCTAGACTGGGCACCAGAGCAAAGACCCTATCTCCAGATTGAAAAATAAAAATAAATCCCCTCACTCCTTGAGTGTGTGTGTTAGTTTCCTATCACTGACATAAGGAATAACCACAAAATTAGCAACTTAAAACAATAACATTACCTTATATTTCTGAAGATCTGAAGTTTGAAATGTGCCTCACTGGGCTAAAATCAAGTTTTCACAGAGATAAATTCCTTCTGAAAGCTCTAGAAAAGAATGTTTCATTATTTTTTCCTACTTCTAGTAACTCCCTATATTTCTTGGCTATTGCCCTCCTTCCTTCTAAGCCAGCAACAGCTTCTTCAAAGCTCTTTGACATTGACTATCTATTTGCTTTCTTTCCACATTTAAAGGACACTTGTGATTACAGTGAGCCCCTTGGATAACCCAAGATATTCTCTTTACCCTAAGGTCAGCTGATAAGTAACCTTAATTTCATGTGAAACCTTAATTCTCCCTTGACATGCAATATAACATATTCTCAGGTTCTGAGGATTAGACCATAAGCATCTTTTGAAAGTCGAGATTCTTCCTATAACTGTAGGTTAGTTCTAGGTTACTGTTGTACACTGATCCCACAATTTTCCAGAGGGATTAAACTCTAATTACATACAGTGTTCACTTTTTTGATTTTGTCACTTTAATTTGTGGTCTGCCTTTCCCCATTTTCCTATCTCACTTTCTTATTCTTTCCTGGTACTTACAGAAATCATCTTCCAAATGATTTACTTGCATTTAAACCCTCGTATCAGGATATAATTCTGGAAAACCTAGATTGAGACACCTGCCATGACAAATGTTATGCACTATCTTGATACAATGTGTACATACACACACACAAACGCATACACACGCATACACACATATATATAATTTACATCCTTGTATGTCCTTATATTTTATTCTCAGATGCATTTGTTTGTGTTGCCATCTCACCTACTTATGCAGGGGATTGTTTCTATCAAATTTTTAGCTTGTCCCTGACAGCCTGGCACTGAGGTAGACAAATTATAAAGGTACTGGCACCTTGGAAAAGCAAGTTTTATACTATTATTGTATTTCTTCTGTTTTCTTTTTTTAAAGTAGCATTTCTAGTGTTCTTCATTGTTTTGTGTAGCTTTCCATGTCCTTTTGACATCGTTTTCATTCTGTTTGAAGAACTTCCTTTAATATCCCTTGTTACACAGATCTGCTGGTAATGAATCTTTTACATTTTGTATGTTTGAAAATATTTCATTTACGATCAGTTTTAAAAGGTATTTTCTTACATAAAATAATTATGGGTTGATAGATTTTATTCTTCAATTATTTAAAGACTTTGTTGTAGAACAAAGTCTTACTGTATTGTTTCCAATGAGAAATCTTTATAAGTCATCCTTATATTTTTCCTCTGTATGTGATTTGTCTTTTTTCTCTAGTTACTTTTAAGATTGTCTCCTTACCATTAGTTTTAAACAATCTAATTATGATATGTTTTATCTAGTCTTCCAGCTTCTTGTGCTTGGGTTTCATTTAAGCTATCTGAAACTGAAGATATGATATTCATAAATTTGGAAATAAAAATTAACCATTATTAATTTAATTTTGTTTCTGTCCTCCCCCAACTTTGAAGTTTATTTGAAGTTGTCCCAAGATCATTTATGCCATTTATTTTTAAAAATAATTTTTCTAAGCCGGGCTCGGTGGCTCAGCCTGTAATCCCGCGCCTTTGGGAGGCTGAGGTGAGTGGATTGCCTGAGCCCGCAGGTTCGAGACCTGCCTGGGCAGTGAGACCTCGTCTCTACAATAAATCAAAAAATCAGCCGGGTGTGGTAGCGCATGTCTGTAATTCCGGCTACTTGGAAGGCTGAGGCGGAAGGATCGCCGGAGACCAGCAGGTCGAGGCTGTGGTGGCCACTGCACTCCAGCCTGGGTGACAGAGTGAGACTCCAACTCAAAAATAATAACAATAATAATAATAATAATAATTTTTCTCTGTGTTTCATTAAGATAGTTTCCACTGCTTTTATGTTCACTAATCTTTTTTTCCAGTGTCTAATCTGACATTAATTTCATCCAGTGTATTTTCATTTCAAATATTATATTTTTATTTCATTTAATTTGGTTATTTTTATATTTTCCTTGCCTCTACTTAATTATTAAACATTGGTTATTCAGTTATAATAACTGTTTTACTGTCCTTCTCTATTTTAGCAGTTCTGAACTAATTTTGATGCCTTTTTCTCCTATCATATTTTTCCCACTCCCTTGCATACTTGGTCAGTTTTGCTTAGATGTCAGACATTGTAAAATTTACTTTTTTGGGTGCTAAATATTTATTTTTGTGTTCCTATAAATATCCTTTAATTTTCTTTCTGAAATGTACTTATATAATGGAAATGTTTTATATCCATTTAGTTCTTTCTTTATAACTTTGTAGGTGAGGCTGAAACTGTGTTTAGTCTAGGGCTAATTAATCTCCACAACTAAGACAAAATCTTCTGAGTACTCTATTCAATGTCCCAATAATTATAAGGTTTCCAGTCTGACAGGATAACCCAGTTCCTGGTACAGTGTGTCTGGTATTGTTCCCACTAAACACTTTGGGTACTTCGTTCCCAGACTTAGTAATTTCTTCACTGGCATGTTCCGTGTAGCACCAGGGTTTCAGTTCCATCTCCTTCACTCAAGAAAATAACTCAGCTCTGCCTAGCTTTTCCTCCCTGTGCTACACCTTGAAAATCGCTGTTAAAGCAATAAGCTGGAAGAATCATATGTCTCTCTTCATTTGTTCCCTATCTCGCAGGATCACTGTCCTTTTTTGCCTCAGATTCAGTATCTTGAAAACCTTTGTTTCATATATCTTCTTTTTTTTTTTTTGCCGGTTTCAGGCAGAAGATCTCTTTTACAACAACTAACTGAGATATGTAAGTCTCTGTTATAACAATTGATCTTTTCTACTACTTATTAAGTACTAGATATTTTCACTCTATTTTCAAAATGACCATACTGTTAATACAATCTTTTATCAGTGGTAAAGAACACTTTCCATTGCAACTCTTAGAAATTGGCTACTCTGGCCTTCACAGTGTCCTCCATCTATACCACCCCATATGCTAAAACCTCTGCTCACCTTAACAAGCTATTAGATACCAATATATTCAAAAAAGAGAAGGTACAAAGTCATACATGATATGAAAAGCAAAATATTTACCATGAAGCTCATGAAGCATAAGCCTCAGGGCCATTCACTTGTATCGGCCTTATACTTAATGTTGCATTCTGAATTTTGTATTCTTCTTCTTAAACTGTGCTTCCCAAATTGTATGAGGTTTGAACCCTACAAAACCTAAATTTGTTCCTGGATATAAGGACTCTACTTAGATGAGACATGAAGTTTAAGAAGTCTGACTCTCCATATATAAGTCTAGCATACTATTTTACACATACACATACACACACACATATATGCACAAAATCTGTTTTTCCCATGCCTCTGATCCACATATCACTTGACCCATGGTGAGTTTTCAATACTTATTTTTTAAAGACAAAAAAATGCTAATGCGTGACATCAAATATCTAACAGATTAAATTTGCAATATGGAAATAAGACATTGAAAATTGTGCTGCAAATTATCTTTTCATCATTTTTAAAACCACAG
Source organism: Carlito syrichta (assembly GCF_000164805.1). NCBI lineage: Eukaryota > Metazoa > Chordata > Mammalia > Primates > Tarsiidae > Carlito > Carlito syrichta. The sequence goes on from NW_007246172.1 coordinate 127,446, forward strand.
AATCAATAAAAACTGCTAATGTTAAAGTTAAGAAAAAGAGTCTTTTACTCTATAAACCTAGTTGAAATGAGTCATAGACCGTGTTGTTGTTGCAATTATCTTGCACTTCACTACCTTTAACACTGATTATATCTAGAGGGGTAATTACTCACAGAACCAGTAGCAAATAGTATATCTCTGACATGTTGACTTGCCAGTAATTGCCAGTTACATACACATTTACTATGCTATATGCACAAAGATAACAGCACTTCCTTTCTTACTGCCAATTTAATTTTTTTCTCTGTTGCTATAAAAAGTTGCAGAAGTATTAACTAATAATCTAAGACACTTACTTTTAAAGTTTCTTCAAATTGAGTCTTGGAAAATAATCTCGGCATGATGAATAGATACAAATAGAATAATTGTAAATCACATTAGGCTTTTTCATTTTCTTCAAGAGTACCTACTATGTATCTGCCACTATTACAGAAACAAAAGTTACTCATTGGTAAATGAAGGTCCCCTCTAAGAAATTTCATTCTAGCAGTAAAGATAGACAGTTAAGAACAATAGTACAAAATCTTGTGATAAATGCTGAAATAAGGGTGACAAAGAATTACAAAGAGACTGGATTAAAATAGGCAATGGAATATAAGACTTCACTTTTCCAAATACATGCATAGATACACACACAGGCACACAAACACACAGACACATACATACACACACTCAAACTCTCCAGACATGAGAGAAATCATAGCAGGTATAATTTAGTTGCCTCAATCTAGCATTAGGCAAATACAGAATGATTTATATTTTGTAGTACCTGATATCATATTTGCTTTCTAAATTCTCAGCACCTGGTGAATTGGTGACAGAAAAGATAACTTAATCTTGTCATCTACAAGTATCTCAGGCTTATCTCATAATTTTTTCAGTCAAACTAAACCTTTTTGGTCATTTTCCATTTCAAAATGTAAGAAGTTGGGTGCAGTGTCTCAGGCCTATAATCCCAGCACTTTGGGAAGGCAAGGTGGGCAGACTGACTAAGCCCATGAGTTCCAGACCAGCCTGGGCAACATAGCAAAATTACACCTCTTAAAAAAAAAAATTAGCCTGGCATGGTTGTGTACACCTGTAGTCCTAACTACTCAGGATGCTAAGGTGCAAGGTTGCCTGAGCCCAGGAGGTCGAAGCTGCAGTAAGCCATGATCGTCATGATCATGCCACTGCACTCGAGCCCGAGCAACAGTGTGAGACCCTGACTCAAAAAATAGGAACAAATTAACTAATTGAATAAAATAAAATTGATAACAATGGAATACCAGATCAGACTAGAAGCCCTTCAAGTGGCCTGTTTCCTCTCTCTCTGCATGTCCCTGCTGCCTACATCCAGTACAGAAGGGCCTGATGTGGTTGTGTGAGGGTATGAGGGTTCAGGGAATCTATTTATCTTGTAATCAACAGGATGTTGATTAGTATTTGCAGGCTTCCTTATTTATAGTTATTTTGTTTTATTTGTTGTTCTCTTACACATGTTGGTGTTTGGTCCCCTCTAGGTGGCAGGCTTCTAAAAGCAGTTCTCTCAGGACATAATTGTTTGTTGCTCTGGTTGGGGTGGTAGATAAGACAGAAAATCTTTGTTCAGGTTCCTGACACAGGTGGTCCAGCCAAAGAACAGTTGTGTCCTTTTTCTTTATTTAATTTTATTTTATTCTTTTTTTTTTGAGTTGGATTCTCACCTTTGTCACCCAGGTTGGAGTGCAGTGGCATGCTCACAGTCACCACAGCCTCAACCTGCTGGAATTAGGTGATCCTTCCACCTCAGCCTTCCAAGTAACTGGAACCACAGATGCATGCCACCATGCCTGGCTAGTTTTTTGTGTGACTTATTGTAGAGACAAGGTTTCACCAAGTTTCCCAGGCTGATCTCGAATCCCCGGGTTCAGGCAACCCTTGGCCTCCCAAAGTGGTGGGATTACAGGCTGAGCTACCATGCATGGCCTACTTTACTTTATTATAAAGATGTGGGGGTACAAGTCAGGATTAGATATGTAAGTAATGTATATGCAGGTGAAGTTTGGACTTCCAACTGGTCCTTACTTCCCCTGGTTTAGGATCAGGTATCTTTGTGTTGTTACGTGCCCATCCCCTCTTCCTCCCTCCCTCAGCAGTGTCTCACGACTGCCAATCCCTCTCTTGTCCTCCTTCTTGCCCCTCATAATCTGTTTATTCCCAGTCCTTGCTCCACTGCCTAGAGGAGACCCGACAAGATGGCTTCAGCCAGATACCTTCCATGGCCTATGCTTTACTCACAGGAAACTTGGGTATCCTTACAGCTATGACACTTCCACCAAACAGTACTACTATAATCCAGCCTTTCTACACTCCAACCCTAACAATCTCGCCCCACCTCATCTTCCCTGCAAGGGCTGTTAGTCAGGATTCCAGTTCAGCAAATCTCGAAAGAGATGAGCACCAGCTATGAATCAGAAGAGAAGATGTACGTGGGCAAACAATCTGAGTGACAGTGGAGTCAAAGCTCATCCTCTTTAGATGGTATTATATTCTCCCAAGTATTTAACTATTTCCCAGTGCTCCTTTAACATTTGGTGGTCTGTCATTGGAGCAGAAATGGAAGACTATATAAGTGCCATAACATTTAAAAGCAGTTAAGTCAGGACATCAAAGTTGCTGAATAAAATATGCTCTGTGCCTCTAATTTGGAAATACAACTACATAAAGAAATGAAAAAGGCAGTTTTAAGTTTCACATTCTCAGAGTACCGGCCCAAACATGGCAGCTGAAAGACAGTTATCCAGTCCTTGCACCTAAGAGGGAAAAAGAGGGAGGGATAGCTCACATTCTCATTCTCATCCCCCAGCTGTATCCATCCTGGCAAGTAGTTTGATATACCCCCATATGGACCATCCAGTCGCAAGTCTGCCTGCTGTCCTTACCCTCCCTTGCTGTTAACAATCATGCCTTGGGGTGATTGACTAGAAGACAGTTCAGTTGTTAGGGAGAATAGAGTCTAAAGAGGATGATCTTTGATTCACTGATTGGCACTGAGTCGATCAGCATCCTGTAAGAGGTCCATTAAGTTATTGAAGGCTCGAGGCTGTTTGGGCAGGGAATTCCAGGAGTAAGGTAAGGGCACAGGCTCCATGGATTCCTCACTATCACCCCTTATAATAAAAGTAGATCCTGCCACACTAAAGAGCACAGACCAAGGACCCCTCTTTCCACTAACATTCTGTGATTCTTAATCAAAATGAGAAAATTGCTAGGAAAATAAAACTAAGGTTGATGTTGTCAGGCAATAATTAATCACATATATAATATATCTATATGAACATTAATAAGCATACTCTAATAAAGAAGCAATGCCAGCAAGCACAAATCCAAAAACACCAGTAAACATAATATTTTGAATGGTCTCAACTCTCCTAATCAAAGACTTTCTGATTGGAAATTTAAACATAATCATATACAGTGAAAATAGGTACATAAAATGGCTCAAGAATTGTGGAAATATTTGCAAATGAAGTCAAAAAAAGCTATTCCATCTACATGCAACAGCAAAACCCAAATCTAACTAAATGCTGTAAAAGACATGAACTTTTATGCAATTAAAAAATTACCCTCCAAACTTATAAAAGGGAAAATATGCAATAATATAAAAAGAAACTGACATATTATCATAGTTGAATAATTTTTTTTTTTTAGTTGGAGTCTCACTCTGTCGCCCAAACTGGAGTGCAGTGGCCGCTCCCGGCCACCACAGCCTCAACCTACTGGGCTCTGCAATCCTTTCACCTCAGCCTTCCGAGTTGCCAGAATTACAGGCGCGCGCTACCATGCCCGGCTGATTTTTTGATTTATTGTAGAGATGAGGTCTCGCTGCCCAGGTGGGTCTCGAACCCGCGGGCTCAGGCAATCCACTCACCTCAGCCTCCCAAAGGCGCGGATTACAGGCTGAGCCAACGAGCCCAGCTATAGTTGAATAATTTAATAAACTTTCTCAGAAATTGATATGAGCAATCTTAAATAAGAATATAGAAAATATTCACTTAATATACATTTAATGCAATTATTTTGTCTAATATGTATATGGATTTTCACCCCCAAAACTAAAAATACATTTTTTTCAAACACATATGGAATATTTCCCAAAATGATTATGTAGCAGAACACAAAGGAAATCTCAATATATCCCTAAAGTTAATAACAAAATTGTCAGAGCAATAAAATTTAACATCTATGAGTTATAGATAATATGATAGTTAAAGAAAACTTTATAGCCACAAATATATGAGCATAATAAATACTAGAAAACAAGCCAGGCTCAGTGGCTCAGCCTGTAATCCCATGCCTTTGGGAGGCTGAGGTGAGTGGATTGCCTGAGCCCGTGGGTTTGAGACCCGCCTGGGCAACGAGACCTCATCTCTACAATAAATCAAAAAATCAGCCGGGCGTGGTAGCGCATGCCTGTAATTCCAGCTACTTGGAAGGCTGAGGCGGAAGGATCGCTGGAGCCCAGCAGGTCGAGGCTGCGGTGGCTGGGAGCGGCCACTGCACTCCAGTCTGGGCGACCGAGTGAGACTCCAACTCAAAAAAAAAAAAAAAAAAAACTAGAAAACTATAAAAACATAAACATACCAAAAACATAAAGTTCTAAATAATGATTACAAATAAAAGCATATATTTATAAAACAAAAAATTTAGATAGTGTTCTTGAAAATATAAAACACACACAATTTTATAACATATCTCATTAAAAGCAGTGAAGAGAGAGAACAGATATAATATGTGTGTACATGAATATATACTTTTATAATCATGTATGCATACATACACATAAATATTTAAAAGATATACATTTACCTATTTAATATTTATTTAGTACAAAATATATACCAAGCCTCATTGACCATTTGAGTATTACAAATACAAGATTGAACAAAACAATCTGCTGTGTTCCTGAGAAATCTCAGGAAAGTTCTGAAGTGCTAATGGCCCTTCATAGTCTATAGCTGTGACTGGCTCAGGTCTCAGCAGTGGACAAAGGCCTAACATCCAGGATCTATAAGGCACTCAAATGAAGTGAAAGGAAAACAAACAATCCCATTAAAAAGTTAGCAAAGGATGTGAACAGACACTTCTCAAAAGTTGACATACAAGCAGCCAACAGAAACATGAAAAAACAGTTCCACCTTACTAATCATCAAAGAAATGCAAATTAAAATTACAATGAGATACTACTTAACTCTAGTAATGGCTATAATTAATTAGTCAAAAAACAACAGGAGCTGGCACAGGTGTGGAGAAAAAGGAACACGACTACACTGTTGGTGGCAGTGCCAACTATTTCAACCTGTATGGAAAGCAGTGTGACTAAAAGAACTAAAAATTGACCTTCCAAATGATTCACCAATCCCTCTCTTGGGAATATACCCAGAAGAACATAAATCATTCCACAAAAAAGGCACCAACCCAGATGCCAATTGAAAGTGGACTGGATAAAGAAAATATAGTACATATACATGGTGGAGTATTATGCAGCCATAAAGAAGAAAAAATCATGGACTTCACTGCAAATTAGATGGAACTGGAGTCCATCATACTAAGTGATCTGTCACAGAAACAAATAACTGAATATCACATTTTCTCACTCATAAGTGGACCCTGAATATTAGTCACATTAACACAAAGGAGGAATCGGCAGTTGCTGGGCACAGCTAGGGGAGCAGAGGAGGGAGGAAGTGAGGAGGATGGGGGCATGTGACAACACAAAGGGTGCCTTGTCCACTACCAGGGCAATTGAGGGGCAGTTAGAACCTCAAACTTCACCTGCATGCAACCTACTTATATAGGTAATCCTCACCTATACCCTACATCTCTATAGTAAAAGGAAAGAAAATTGTACTGTGAATTTAGGCATCTGCTGAAATTCTTGGCAAGAAAGCATATACAGTAAGTGCAAGAACACTTGAAACAGTAGAGTTTTTAAATGTACAGAAATTTAAATATGCCTCTGTAAATGAAGTAACAGTCATTGAAATGTTCTTATTTCAAATTCCAATCTACATACTTGAATGAGCTTTTTCTTTCTCCTCTCTCCTTTCTTCCTACTTTCCTTCCTTCCTTTCAAAATGGATGAACTTTTGAAACCATTATTGCAGGTTGTATGTGTTTGTGTGTTTAGTTTTTTGAGATTTTTGTTGTTTCGTGTGTTTGGGGGAGGTGATGGTGGTGAGGTGAATATAGCAGTATTGATGGTGGTATTTATGTAAATTACCTACACTTCCAAATGCATTTTATAGTGTAGTGTGTATCTGTTTTTACTTTTGTGTTCTTTCACATGAGCTGTAGTTAGCTGGTTTGCCATTGTTTTCTTAATAAAGTAAAAAGCAATATAAATAAAATTTCTCCTTGCAAAAAAAAATGATGATGATGTAAGAATAAGAAATAAGAGTTATGATCACTGGAAGAAATAAAACTGTCTCTGTTTCTGTCTAGAATGTCCAAGACAATCAACTCACAAACTATGAAAACTCAAAAGACAAATTCATCAAGATATCCAGATTCAAAAAGCAACATTTAAAAATTCATATTTTTCATTATTCAGAAAAGGAATTAGAGGATAATATAAAGATTCTACCTATATCTGCCCAAAGTTATATAATACTTGATTATAAGTCAGACAATGAATAAGGACAAAATTATGGAAAGGACATAAAATCAGAGATGATTCAATGATACTTATAATGGTACTGAATTGAAAGACTCAATATCATAAAGATGTCTATTAAATTACTATACACCTAACTACATCTATCCAAATTCCAAATAATTTTTCTATGAAATTTAAATTCAAAACTTAAAATTTTATATTAACTATATGCAAATAAAAATATAAGCTCTATAGCCAGAGTGCTTGGGTCCAAATTACAGATCTGTTCCTAATTAGATGTGTGACGTTAGACAACTTCTCAACTTCTCTGTAGCTCAGTTTTCTCAAATATAAAAAGAATATAATAAGAGTACCTTCCTAATAGTGTTGTTATGAGAAGTCAATGAGTTAATATTCATAGAGCACTTACACTAGTGCTTGATGTATAGTAAGCACAACTTAGGTGGTTATTCGATAAATATATGGAGAAATACATTGAGAGATGACAGATAGACAGACAGATACATAGACAAAAAATTCTCAGAAGAAAAAATGTCTTGGGACTTTTCTTACCAAGTATCAAAATATACTATAGCCAGAGCCATCAGCAAGAGCTGAGGCCTGAGCCAGGGACATCTGTAGACATGGCCTAGGATGGACCATTAGCACCTTAGAACTTTCCTGAAATTTCTCAGGAACATGGCCGATTATTTGTTTACTCCTGTATTTACAATGTTCAAATGTTTAATGATGCTTGGTATATATTTTGTACTAAATAAACATTAAATGGGTGAATGTATGCATTTTATATATTCATATGTATATATACACATATATTTGTGTATACATGATATGTACATATAGTTTTATATTTTATGTGTCATAGAAATTAAAATAATTAAAATGTGCTTTGAGCCCAATAATTTTTTAAAAATTATCAATGGAACTAAAAGAGTTCAGGGGAACATAAACATCTATATGGTATCCATAATTTAATGAGCAAAACATAATCAAAGAAGAGATAATATAAATGCTTAATAAGCACAGGAAAATATGTGACACCTTGCTAACAATCAGAGAAATTGAAACAAAGTGAGAAACATCTGTCTTTTTTCTATCCTATACGCAAAATTCAGAAAAGGTTAAATAGCAGGCAACATTGATGAGGGTGTGTGTGTGTGTATTCAGAGGCGTATCTCTGTGGAACAGCCTTTCTGCAAGGCAATCCAGCAATATCTTTGATAAGGGTGTACACACCCTCTGACCCAGCACTCCACCTTCAAGTACCCATCCTAGAGACATAGTCCCATACACACTCAGGTCATGAAGAGTTATGTCATGTATGTTTACTTGGGCATAGTTGTATTCAGTGAACATCTGGAAACAATCTCAGTGCTTATCCACTGGAAAATAGTTGAATCATTTACTGTATGATCATACAATGGAAATCTATGCAGCTGTCTTTAAAAAAAGACAGATTTATTCTATGTGGAAACTTCTCCAAGTCAATATGGTTAAGTGAATAAAGAAAATCATAATGCAACAAATAGAATATGGTTTGATTTTAGTAAGTGATACATACATATTTGCGTATGTGTTGGTACAGAGAATATGTGTGGAGGGCTATATACAAAATTGATAGATTGCTTATCTCTAGGTAGGGCTTAGTGTGGAAAAAGAGATGTAAATTAATGAGAGTAGTTATTTTATTTTTGTTTGAAATTTTATAAACAGAATGTACTCATGTATTTCTTGTATGATTAAAAATAAATTAATCAGCAAGAAATAATAATGCACTAACCCTAATGCTATGAAAAAAACAGATGAAAGAGTGATTAATACTTCCTGGGTCGGGGGTGGAATAGGATACAAAATATCTCTGCTTCTACATGAGTAACATAATACCAGACTGAGGGAACACAAATAAAGTAACTTAATGAAAATGTTCCTTCCTTCAGCAACAAAGCTTGTAACTCCACCATGAAGCTGTAAGGTTACATGCCCTGAGGCTTGGACACAGCTTTCACATTGACAGAACAACCCTTAGCACTGCATCATGAACAGGGACCTGTGTTCCATCTTGTAAGACAAAGTCCTAGCAGGGTCTTGATGGATGAGGAGATGACAGCTCACTGTCATGCCAAGGACTCATTTGACAGCTCATGCCAAGGGCTCAACTGAATTGACTCAAATTGAATTGCTAAGGATTAAAAGGTAGAATTTAGGTAACAAACATTTGTGTGTACATATGTTTAAATGTAAGAGCTAAATACAATTTATTTTAAGTATTCTTGGTAATAGTTGCAAGCAAAGAACAATATATTATACCTTTCTCAGGGCCCCTTGTGGCAGATTGTATTTTCCAAAAATGAGCAGAACATCTCCTGTTCCTGTTATACATATTCTTCTGCATTGTGACTTGCCACTCACTCACTCATCAAGAGAAGGAATCTATTTCTTTCCTCCCTTGAATCTGGATGGGTTCTGTGACTGCTTTAAGCCACAGGAGAAGTTGTACCATTTCTGATCAGAGGTCTTAACTGACCTGGCAGCTTCCACTTCCTACCTCTTAAAAACCCATCACTGTATAAGAAGAGCATCTTCCCTGGCCACCATGCTGTGAGAAGCCCAAACCAAACTGAGAGACCATAGAGAAGCAGCACCGAGGAGGCTAAACATGTGACTGAAGGAGCAATCATGAAGAAAATTCTTCACTCCCAATCACCCCAGCTAAGGCCACATGGATATGAGACATCCCTCCTAGCCAAGATTTTCCTAAATGTGTGACCCACAAACTTTTGAGCAAAACAAAATAGTTAGTTTTGAGGTAGAATATCATGCAGTAATTGATAACTGGAATATCCTTGACTCAAATGTCCATTACCTATGACTACTATCTTTCTATCTTTTGGAAGATGGGAACACACATTTCTATCTGGGATTTCTCAACTAAGATACATGAGTAAATCATATATATATTTCTTCTTTTGGTTAGAAAAGTACCATGTCCAAAGGTTGTGGTCTATAAAGTGAATACCATATTTAATAATAGATCTGTAGGATTAAAAATTACAATTTTTACTTTAGATTTCACATGTGGTAGCAATGAGGGAAAACAACCCTAAAAGTGACTGGCTTCTGGTAGCAGTGATTATATTTTATAGTTCATTTAGCAAACCATGCCAAGTGGGTATTAATCTTCACAATTTATAGGTGAAGAAACTAAAACTCAGATTTCTTAAATAACTTGGCTGAAGTCACATACTACCTGGAAGAGTGAAAATTCTGATCCAAGTATGCCCATCAAATGCCTCTGCTTTTTTCCAGTAGAGCCAAGGTTCTCAAACTTTAGTGCTCAACAGAATCACGTAGCAGGCTTATTAAAACATACTATTGGGCCTTATCTCCAGAATTTTGAACTTAGTAGGTCTGGAATGCAGGTCTGAGTGTGTTTCTAACAAAGTTCCAGGTGATGATTCACAGACTCTGCTGCCCTTCTCTGTCTGATAGTCACCTTCTTTGAACAGGAAGCAAACATCAAACAAGTTTTGCTTTTGCCCTCTGAGCTGACAGTTCTTCTTGTGGAACAGGTTCATACTTAATAAACTCCTATGCCAGCAGGAGTAAAAGTTATCATCTAATGCTAATAGCTGATTAATGCAAAATGTGCTGAATTTCATCCAATTTCATCATAGATCTTACAAAGAACAGCTGTCCAAAACTCACACAGCTAAGTTTGTTTCCCTTCTGATTTTCTCCTGCATCCTGCTAGTGGCAAAATGCCACTGTAGAGGATGTGAAAAGTGATGTGTCAATGTTGTTATGTAAAGTTTGCACTGTATGGTTAAAAAATGAATATAAAAATAAGGCAAATTGAGATATGTGTAAAGGGCAAAGTGGGATTCTTTCATTTTTTCATTCACTTATTCATCAAACAAACATTCTATGCTAAAGCACAGTAATAGTATTTTGAAAAGTAAAGAGAGAAAGCAGACTCGGAAGCTGTTCCTTTCCTCAAGGAGTTTACAAGTATGATACTGGAGACTGGGAAGCCCAGAAATAGATAGATGCTGTACATCATGAAACAATAGCTACAAAACCAGAGTACCAAATTTTAATATTTTCTGTATGAAATATACAGGAAAAAAATAAACCTTACCCTCTACTTAGATAATCAAGTCAAACTTACAATTCATCATTATTCTTGACATGTATTTAAATTATACATATTAATTCATATATGGAAAATTTGCCAACACATTTCTGAACCCAAGTCATACCTCCTTCATTACAGCACTCTAAAAAGGGAGCTTAAGTAGTTGAAATTATAGTCCATTAAATAAGACAGTAGAGCTAGCTTAGAAGGCACAGGAAAGCCAACGGTGAGGTCTCTATAATCTTTTTAGCACTGCCAGAAAATCCAAGATTGAATTTTGAATACTAAACTTTGTTCACACAAAGAATACAGTTCAGAAAAGGACAGGCTTGGAGGCAACTCTGTTGAAGAGTTTTTGTCAAGAGGTTCCTTCCTAAAGCCAGGAATTAGCAGGGTGTCACCACGTTGAAATAGGAAGTGTTGAACTGTCTCAAACCTGAAATCAACTGATGGAGAGATGTTCCTCTGGGTGAACATTTGTATACCAAATCCTGAATTGTAACCCACATCTTTAAAATTAAAAATTAAAACAAATAAACAAACAAAAAACTTCAACTATGGCAAAGGAAGACTCAGAATGCAGGGTAGTATGTAGTAAATCTTTACATAACTCATTGGCCAAAGAACCAAGTATAATACTTGATACCAGAATCAGCATTTTCTAATCACTGAAATAATCCACAAGGTTCACTGCTCTGAGTGGAAAAGACTAATTCTAGTTCCATTACTGCTACTATACTATTGTGTGATCTTATCGCCGGAGCCCAGCAGGTCGAGGCTGCGGTGGCCGGGAGCAGCCACTGCACTCTAGTCTGGGCGACAGTGTGAGACTCCAACTCAGAAAACAAAAACAAAAACAAAAAAACTCAATCATTTTAATTCTCTGACTTACAGTTTTCACTTTTGAAGATAAGCATTATAATGATAAACATTTCATATAATTCCCCTGAGGAAGAAATCAGAAATCACAAGCATAGCAAATAATAATGTGCTGTATAAAAATGCAAAGGTTGAAAGGTAAGACAGTTGCCTTTAGGTGGTTACTTCCTAAAAATACTTTAATATGAACATATTTATCAGCTAAAGAAATAGTCAAGAGAATTTGTTCAAGTTATAGGTATTTATGTGATTACATAAACAAATTAAAGTTTTGTGTAAGAAGACCTACCCTTCTCACTGCTCACCTAACCCTGGAACACAATACAACTGTTTTCCTTTTGAATAAAACACATTATAGCAAGAAAATCTTTAAAATGAACAATCTTAAGAAGGACCGTGGATAGAAGATATACTGCAACAGTATCACAAAATCAACAAAGAATCTATAGTAATTAACAGAGGATAATAAAGGTATAAGAAAATGTGGAAAAATTAATGTCACTGGCTAGAAAATCTAGAAACAAATTCTAGCATACATACTAATTTAGTATAGAAAAGTTAGAATTCTAAATCAATGAGAAAAGGAGAAAGTATTCAATAAATAATGATAAAGAAATGAGGTATTCATTTAGGAAAAAAATGAATACAGTTACACCAATACATTATACTCAAACACACCCATCACATATACATGTAAACTCAAAACAGGTTAAGCCATAAAAAGTAAATCTATGAACTTACCAAAGGATATAAGTGGAAACTACTCATAATATTGAGAAGGTCTTTCTAAGCATGACACAAAAGGCTTAAGTTTGAAAGTCCAAAAAATTTAAGTTAAAAGAAAAGTGGAAGACTTGAAGAATATATTTACATAATATTTGACAAACACCATATCAGGAAAAATAAAATGTTTCTATAAGCATAAGGAAACCACAACAAATCCAAAGGAGAAAAGAACAATATAAATAAGTATACAATTAGTAATTAACTACAAATGGTCAGCAAACAACTCAATAAATACAGTTCCAGGAAATTTTTTTTGTAGAGAATCTCACATATGAACACACATAAATGTGCATGCAAATGTTAGTTGAGATAAGGTGCTTTCTGATAGGATGCTTTTGGTGATAAGTAACAGAACGTATAATTCAAATTGGTTCAAACAATGAGGAAATGTATTATTTCATGTACTGAGAGGTCATGGATGCAGCGTTTGTTTAATGGTTAGTTAAGGCAGTAGCACAGTGATAACACAAGGGATTTCTTTGACCTGTTATCTATAACACAGGTTTCATTTCAAGGTTCTTTCTCCTTCTCATCATCAGGTGGCTACCAGAAGTGATGGTGGAACATTCTTCCTTAGTCACATTTCAATGATTATAAAAGTCAACTATAAAAATATTCAAAAGTATATATTGTGTGTAAGTGCATAAAAGGGGACTGGAAGGTTCATTCTACACCAGTGTTTCCAAACTATTTGGAATAAATTTAGACATTTACTAATCACTCCCCATACATATATATGCACACACATATCTGTTTATGCACTGTGTGTGTGTGTGTGTGTGTGTGTGTGTGTGTGTGTGTGTTTCTCTCCTTGACAAAAACAAATATTTGCCTCTTGAGGGCAATATATAATGTCTGTTGAAAATTCACCTACTAAATTCCTAAACACCTGCAACATTTTCTTGGACAGAAAACTGGGAAGAGATGAAAGCAGAGAATAATTTCATGCTCTGCTTAATAGTTTTCAATGTTACAAGGAAATTCACTTATGTTTCATTCATATTTTAATTAGAAAACAAAATAACAATGACTTATAAATGTTTTTCCTGAATTGGTCACTCTGCAAAACATACCACTTGCTTTCTGGAGATCTGAATAAACAAAGATATGTCATTCATACTCTTCCTCCCTACCAAACTGTGAACTTACAATCCCACACGGAAGTTAACAAAGGTAGAACTTGCGTAGCACAGTCAAAACAGAATGTGGCCATTCTGACATATTTAAAGATGTGGTGGTCACAACATTCTCCAGGGCTGTAAAATTTCTTGCTATAATATGTGTCAGAATATCTGAATAACAGCTTAGATTACAAAAGTATTAACAGCCCCTAGTGATTGCCTACTCCAATCCAGAAAGGCCAACCTATGAGATTTATGTTGAATGTAGCAGTGCCCACACTTATTTTAGGAAAAAAAATGTTAAGGTTCAAAAGCATTTGCTTCTGCCAAACTTTCATAAAAGAAGAACAAAATAGAGAACAGATAACACATATATGTTTGAAAAGCTACTGGAGTCTTGGCAGTTTACATACAAATTTTATGAGGCAACGCAACTTTTCATAAAATAAATACTATCCCCATTTGATGGTTGTGAGAATTAAGGCACAAAAAAGTTGACTGGTGTATCAAATGATGCCAACTTACCACGGATGCTAATTCCCATCTCCTCATTCTTATTCTAAGTCTACATGATGAAAGTTCCTCCTATCCAGGAGGAAGTATTAAACACCGGCTATGAGCCAGGCACCAAGGTGCAGGAGATAAAGTAACAAAAAAACAGACCTGGTCCCTGCTATTAGGAAACTTAGATTCTACTAGAGGGACAAGTCAAATAACATACATAATTAATATTTCAGCTAGTGTGAGGTAAATAAAGCAGGGCAATGGGATACAAAGTATAGGCTCCTATGGGAGTGGGAGCATTGACTGTTTTAAATGGGAGCAGGGTCCTGAATGCTGTAAGGGAAAGGAGAGTAGCAGACAAAAAGAGTAGCCAGTATAAAGGCTTTGAGGAGGGAATAACATTCTATTTGGTAGGAAAATACCAAGTTCTATAATGAACGAAACCTAAAATTTCAGTAACTTAACACAATGCTTTACTCACATTAACTGTCCAGTGCAAGCGTTCCTGGTTGATGAAAACTTTCCTCATTGTGGTGATTCATGGACCAGGCTCCCTCTACTTTGCAGTTTTGCTATCAACTAGGGCTATGGAATCCTTTGTAGCCAGAAACTAAAGACAGTACATTTGCTTCATAACCCTATCCAGGAAGCACCATGTCATGGGTAAGACTTAATCTCTTGGGTGCAAATCAAGCTGGACACTGCAGACACAGGAACAAGTCCACAATTATGGAAGAGAGGCAAGTATTCTGCTGTTAACTATCTCCAATCCTGAAGTAGATTTTCAAGTAGGAGTAATAATCCAGTGTAGTTTGAGTTATGGTGAGTCTGGCAGGAGAAAGTTCAGAAAAAAAAGACAGGTACATGATAATGCAGGGCATAACAAGGGAAAGTAAGATGTTTGGTAGTATGTTAAATGTGATACAAAGTCATTGGAAGTTTCAAGTGAAATGGGAAACTAATATCATCAATGTTTCTAAAGGATCAGTCTGGCTTCTACTTGGAAAATATAATCTGTAGTGGGTAAAAGCAGAGAAACAAGATAGGAGACTTCTGCAATAAATAAGGCAAGAGATGATGATGTTTCAGGACCAACCCTGGGGGAGTTAAGAAGTGGTCAATATTTGGGCTATAGTTTGAAAGTAGAGTTACAGGATTTACCAATATCTGTGGTAAGTGAGGGAGAGAATTCTGGATGGATAGCATATTTTTCGCAATGTTCCAGTCACTGCAGTTGTGTAACAAATTACCTAAAGCATAGTGATATGTCTCTCCCCCATAATATCTGGACCATGACTGGATAACTCAAAAGCTGGATGTGATATAAATGCTTGTTTATTCACCTCTATGGCAGTTGATGCTTGCTTGAGCTGGGAACTCAATTACTCTCCAAGTCAGCATCTCCATGTGTACCTTCTATTTGGCTAATCTAGGATTCCTTGCACAAGGTGGATGATTTGCCCCAGAGCAAGCATCTCCAAAGATAAGTGTTTGCCTTTTGTCCTAGCTTTAGAAGTCACCAAACACCACGTGCACTGCACTCTATTTGTCAGAACAGTTACAAGCCACCACCAAGTTTCAAGCAAAGAGAATATAGACTCCACCTTTCATAGGACAAGTGTCAAAATTACATTGTAAGAAAAATGTGTGGGATGAGAGATATTCATTGTGGTTTTTAGATAGATACAATTGGCCACATCTAAGCAACAAAGAAAAGGAAGTCATTAAGATGAACACAGGTGATAAGATTTTACTAGGAAAGGAACTCAAAATTCTGTTGTGACTATATAAAGCTTAAGGTGTGTATTACACATGATTGGAGATATTGAGTGGGCAGTTGAGTAAATGAGTCCACAATTTATTGGGGAAGTGAGAGTCTGAGAAACATATCCGATTTCAGCAGCAAGGAGAGATATAAAGTCGAGAATCTGAGGAGATCACCTAGAAGGAAAATTTAGCTAGAAAAGAGCAGGATAAATCAGTTCTAAGCTGAGGAGCACTCAATTCCTCAAAAGTATCACCTTTATTTTTTATCTTTTTTGCTGTAACT
Organism: Carlito syrichta; assembly: GCF_000164805.1. Lineage (NCBI taxonomy): Eukaryota > Metazoa > Chordata > Mammalia > Primates > Tarsiidae > Carlito > Carlito syrichta. The sequence goes on from NW_007246172.1 coordinate 143,600, forward strand.
ATGATTTTCAGCCTATTCTTTAGCTACCAAGTATGTACTTTAACAAGCATGTTTACTTCAGCATTATTCACAATAGCAAAAACATTGAACCAACCATGCTGCCCATTGAAAGAGGACTGGATAAAAAAAAAATGTGGTACATATACATGATGGAATATTATGCAGCCATAAAGAAGGACAAAATTATGATCTTCACAGCTACTTGAATAGACTAAGAGGTTATAATACTGAGTAATCTATCACAGAAACAAAGAATCAAAGTACTACATGTCCTCACTCATAAGCGGACCTTAAAAAACGATTGTAAGCCGGGCTCAGTGGTTCAGCCTGTAATCCTGCACTTTGGGAGGCTGAGGTGAGTAGATTGCCTGAGCCTGTGGTTTCGAGACCCACCTGGGCAACTTGGCGAGACCTCATCTCTACAATAAAAAAAAAAAAAAATAGCCGGGCGTAGTAGCACGCGCCTGTAGTTCCAGCTACTTGGAAGGCTGAGGCGGAAGGATCGCCGGAGCCCAGCAGGTCGAGGCTGCGGTGGCCGGGAGCGGCCACTGCACTCCAGTCTGGGCGACAGAGTGAGACTCCAACTCAAAAAAAAAAAAATTTATTGTAATACTATAAGAAAGGAATTGGCAATAGTGGAAAACTGCCAGGGGAGGACAGGGGCGGGACTGGCAGTAGTGGGAAACTGCCAGGGGAGGTGGGGGCACACTTCATCAACAAGGGTACCTGCATAATGAAAATTTGTATACCTAACCCTGAATTGCACCCCACATATTTAAAATATATATATTTAAAGAATAGGATACTGCAATGATATCTATTGAAAATGAATTTAAGGCTACTTTGCCAGAAGTCAAGATTAATAGGACATTTGATTGAATTCGCACCATCTCCCTTAGGGACATAGAGATCCTAATCAGTTCCCACTGGACTCATTCCACAAGACTATGGAATGCAGGGCTAAAACAAATAGCTACTATTATTTCTGCAAAAGTGGTCCACAACTTGGCCTCCCTAGAACCTTCCTGACTGAAGGCCTCCAAACAGAACATCAGCTCTTCCTTGTTCTTCAGCATCTTCCACCTCTCAAATTTCAACTGGGAAACAGACTCTTCATATTTTTGAATTGGCCAGTTTCAGCTTTCATAACTACTTGAACCAATTCCTTATAATAAAACTTCTCTCCCCCCCCCACACATATAGTGTGTGTGTGTGTGTGTGTGTGTGTGTTCTATTTCTTTGAAGAACACCCCAAAAATTTGACTTAACACAGAAATTAGTTATATTTTTCCATGAGTACAACTTATCTCATTTCATAATCTGAATCCTTACATAAATAACATATGAAATCAGATCAAGCTAGTCAATACTAAGTAAAAACCTAGGTAAAAAATTTAATCTTTTTTTAAAACTGTTACTGGTTATAGTGCAGCAGTGGATAGTGTCACATTGTTAGGCAAAGTGATATGAGCAAACTGGTGTGTGACATGACCTTTCCTCCTTTCATGGGTGTTGGCATGCATGACGATTTTTAACAAACTATCTAGAATGAATGTCTAGATGTCTAAGTCCTTTATAGAACACCATTATTCATACCCCTCCTTTTGTTAATGTAGGTATTTTTACATTTTGTTCTTGGTGTACAAAATGGTCATTTTAGAAGCCAATTGATTTGGAGCTGATTCCAGACATAGCGGAAATTGTGAGGTTCAAAAGAAAAAAATAGAAAGTCCTTGAATTCAACTTGTTTTCTTGTGATTTTTCTTCTTTGTTCTGACAGAGTTCAGAGAACTTACTCAGCAAATTGGTGTGTTGATCTAATGGTTGAATCACCACAGAGTGATTTTTAGAAGTATCCATTGCATGCATACAATCAAAGGAAAAAATACAACTTAACTTTCATTAGATAAAAAAGGACATTAAGTATGAAGTATAAATTTTCATAAGTGTCATGACTGCTAGTATTCAAAAGACTTGAGATAATAAACAAAAAGGAAATGTCTGTCAGCCCCAGCACAGAAAAACAGACACTAGCAGCAAATATCTCCCATCCATAACAGGGCTGCTTCCTAAATTAACTCTGTTCCTACGACTTCAGTTCTCATCGGCCCCCTCATTCCACACTGAACATTTATTAAAAATGTTCCATGTTACATTTTTTTAAAATAGTATATATACAAACAGATAGAGATACCCTAACTCTCCTGTATCTACCTAATTATTTTAGAAGATGTAAAAAAGGAAAGAAATACTACTGATTTAGGATTTCATAATTTTCTAGTTGATCTGAAAACACTGAAAAGAACAATACTATCCAATTTTAAGTCTATTTCAATACATATTATGTGACTTCCCAAAATTCAAATTAAAAAGTTGAAAAGCACTTTGTAGTTCTCCCCCAAAATGTTAAGGTTTTAATGAGTCAGCATCTTCCTGCTTAGACAACATATGCCATAAACAAAGACAAGATGAAAAGTTATGCTTTATGTTTTAGAAAAATCAAATAAGTTTAAAAATTGAAAGAATAGAAAATTCTGGGATATGTTTTATACAAAGATCTTTACAACCACTAGAGCAGAATGGGACTGTGTCATAATATTGCAAAGTCAATGACCCACATTCTGGGAAGCAAGGCAATGGAGTCTATAACACTGACTACTTTAATATTCTATAATTTGATACTTTATCAATCCCTTATTTTCTTGAGTTAGAAACCTACAAAGAAAAAAAAATGGACTTGGTGATTCACAAGAGTGTATCAGAATGAGGTCTTTTCAGGGCACCAGAGATAACTGAATAGACGGTAATTACAGGAAAGGCAGATCCCTGTGGACAACCAGGTTATAAGATTCTCTAGTTGATGTCAGTTTTTGCTCCCTCTACAGCAATAGCCATCAAGAGAAGGATGGAGAGACAAACAGAAACCACCTTGACCCTTCTCCACAGATTTCCCTTATGAAGGTGAAAAACAAGACTCAATAAAAAGGTTCTTAATAGCCGGGCTCGGTGGCTCAGCCTGTAATCCCGCGCCTTTGGGAGGCTGAGGTGAGTGGACTGCCTGAGCCCATGGGTTCGAGACCCGCCTGGGCAGTGAGAACTCATCTCTACAATAAATCAAAAAATCATCCGGGCATGGTAGCGCATGCCTGTAATTCCGGCTACTTGGAAGGCTGAGGCAGAAGGATCACCGGAGCCCGGGAGCGGCCACTGCACTCCAGTCTGGGCGACAGAGTGAGACTCCAACTCAAAAAAAAAAAAGGTTCTTAATAAAAAAGAGGTCTTCAAAAATGGAGACCAACAGTCAGTTCTGTTGTGGACATCCATCTAGCCACAGGCTTACAGACTTTTCCTGTTGCTACTAGAGTTAAGGAGGAGTGTTTGACTGAGATGGCCTCGCAGTACGGGTAAGAGCAGATAACAAAGGTGGATTCATACATCCCCTACCCAGACCCAGCATCAGTGCTGTGGAAGAGCAGATGAAAATGCAGCCAACCAGCTGCTGGTGCTGCTGCAGATGAGGCCACAGAGGCAAGCAACTCAGAGAAACACTAGCCAGGCCAGCTGGAAGCAACAGCAAAGTGTCCTCTGAGGCCAGTCAAATAGGATTGAACTTTTGATCAGTAGGACCAACTGGGGTGCCAACTACTGAGGCTGAAACCACAATTTAGATTATCAGTTATCTGAAACAAATCTCTCATAAGCAGGGAGATGCCTGTTTTCTTCTACTTTCTCTACACATGAGCTAAAAGAAAAAAAGGAGGGCCCTTCTCTCTCTCTCTCTCTCTCTCTCT
>NW_007246172.1:147425-157352 GCF_000164805.1 Carlito syrichta
CACACCCACACACCCACACACACACACTCCAATACTCTAAGGTGGGTGTCCAAATTTTTGGCTTCCCTGGGGCCACGTCAAGTTAAGAGGAATTGTCTTGGGTTGCACATAAAGTATATAATATAGTTAATGTATATACATAATACAACTTCTTTTTTCTAATGTTATTATAAAGTTTAGAAAAATAAGACTATAAGACTAGTAGAAGATTTGACATCGTTTTTGTAAAACTAATCTATCAATATCTGAATAGATGGAAGTGGTTGCAATTTACAGTGAGTTCTCAAGATGCTCTTCAGAAATGTTTGTTCACATCTTGCTTTTCGTGTGCTTCATAATTGAAAACATCTGCTCACAAATGTACGTGCTACCAAAAAGCAATGTCATGACTAATGTATTATTATGAACTTCAAAAATGGAACTATTCATGGAGTCACAAAGAAAACAAACACTTCACAGCAACTTGGATGAACTTAGAGTTTATAATACTGAGTGATCTACCACAGAAACAAAGAACTGAGTATCACATGTTCTCACTCATAAGTGGACCTTGAACAATTATCATAGTACTATAAGAAAGGGATTGGCAGTAGTGGGGAACTGCCAGGGGAGGTGGGGGCACACCTCATCAACAAGGGTACCTATATAATGAACGTTTGTATACCTAATCCTGAATTGTAACCCACATCTTTAAAATTAATTTTTTGTTTTAAAAAAAGACTCATGATGTTAAAAAAGATTCCATGGGGCTGCATTACTAGCTGATCTGGGCTGCATGGCTGCTGGTTAGACACACCTGCTTTAAGTCACCACAGATTTAACCAGCTAGTGGAAAGGAAAAGGAAGAGTTGAATTCTGGGTTTAAGTTTTAATGACCAGGACTAAGGCATAATAAGTGACATGACTCTTTTAAAATAATCAGATGTATATATGAAGTTATGAAATCTAAGATGCTATAAAAAAGGGGGCGTATTGACCAATTTGAGGAGATATGTCCAAAGTAGAATAAAACAGTCATTTTAGGTTTGTACCCCAATAGGCTGCAGAGCCTCAGCAAGCAATTTGTGAGGGAATAAAACAGTTTCAATCTATTTTTTACAGGAGTAGTTGAATTTTCCAGGTGTCTGTGGGGGTGTTGGTCACACGGAGTTTGAAAATTCCCTGTGTGTGTGTACAAGCTCAGCAGTAGGAGTTTCCAGGATGTGAAACGTTAATTGCCAAGATTATTTTAAAACTCTCAATAAGCAAGGGGTTTTTCATTCCTGACACTCATCTAACTTGTCTCTACTTCTCTGTTTCAAGTCTGGGGGAAGGGAGGACTGCAAACCAGCAACTGTTTTACAGAGAGGAAAGGCAGATGACAGCTGTTCAACTACTGACCCTTTTCTCAGTCCTACTTGAGAAAATCACTTCAGAAAGAAGAAAAGGAAATTCCATTGGCCCTGCCTGATCAATGCTAATTTGACTGGTGGCACAACTCTCCTATTTACAGAGATCAAAGACATTAACTTAAGGGAAAATTTCAGCAGCCACATGACTGGCTGCAAATTAATCAGTTATCTAAATATAATCGTTGCTAATGTCTAACTATTCTGTAACCTTCCAATGATCAATTCAAGACATTCAATTGTTTTGTGTGCATCCTAATCAGTAGTAGCAAGCATAAATAACATTTTTAATGTATTACTTTTTCAAGGTCAAGATCATAATTTTAAATAAACACAAATTACCAGTTTATGGTTATATTCATTAATAATATGTTGTCAAATAAAAGCACATATGTACCAAGAATGGTATCAAAAGACGAATACTGAATTTTGAATAAATTATTCTTTCCATAAAGCATTTCCTTTTAGTTATGTTGAAATATAGCAAAGAACACAATTTAATCAGTCCACCAGTTTATTTACCATGAACATGCTAGTTAATGAAAGGAAATATTTTAACAATAAAACAGAAATGCTGAGCAACTGATGATATCTGTTAATACACAAAATCAAGCTGAAGACAGCAGTTACTTTCCTGAACAGTGATGCTTTGCCTACTTTGAAGCGTTCTGATTAGCCCACATACCAGAATAATCATCTGAATTCAGAGAGTTTTTGTAGCATGAAGAAGTAGAAAGAGTTCAAATAAATTCTTGCTCTTCCATGTAACTTTATTTGGCCTGGGTGATTTTTTTTTTTTACCTCTTTGAGCCTGACTTTCCTCAACTCTAATGTGGGGATCCTGAAAGTATGATAGAAGATAAAACACCTCTCAGGATGCCCAGCACACAGGTAGTATTCAAATATAATGGTACCTCCCATTCTTTTCCATATATGTTATCTGGCCTGAATCACAGGTCTAACTAAATTGAGACTAACTTTTATAACCTACATGTTGACTCCTATATATGAATATGGGTGGGGTAAAGATGGGAGGATCAAAGTAGAAAAGCCAAATTTCATGAAATAAAAAGGGGTCCAGACAAAAACATTTGGAGTATTAATCCTTTGAATGGTCCCAGAAATTTCTGAAAACCTGGCACATTGAATCTCTCTGCAAACCATCTCAAGCCAGAGTTGGGCTTGGAGAAGAGCTTCTATTTAATTTCTGGAAACCCCTAGGAAATCCAGGCAGTGGAGATGTGGCCTTCAGTGCTGCCCTGCCTGGGATAGTTGGGATTTGATTCAATTCAGCAAAACTTCCAACTGTCAAAGGTAGGTTCAATTAACAGCATACCTCACAGAAAATGTGGTAGCAACATTTTCTGCAGTAATGCTTTCAATTCTCATGGAAATTCTTTTCACATGAGGACTAAGGTCTTTAATGTTTCCAAATATCTCCATAAATGAAATAGAATATTAATTCATCCTCCTGGCACCCTAGAGACATGGGTAACTGGTATTTAATAAATACTAATTTCTCCAGGCCTGAATGTGAGGATTCTAACATTCTCTTACATGTATTTTTTTTCATACATTGCCCCTTCTCTCTAAACCTTAAGAATTAAATACAATAATTAAGAGTTACTCATTTGCCTGACATAACTTCCCTTATGAAACAGCTCTAACCCCTCGGGCATATCACACAGAGAGCACCAGCATGCTGATGCGGCCATCTGGCCATGAAAGAACAGATCTGACAGTTCCTAAACAAGGTACAGTGGCTATGCCCTTAGGCAGGGCTTCACATTTACACCATTGTAAATTTCAGAGACCAGGAGGGTCCCTAAGGATTGTACACTTGTTCTACCTATGTGTATAGTAAAGAATTCATCAGCCTTGCCCCCAAAAAGATCACGCCTGTGCCCTTGGCTTCCTGGAGGTAATTTATAATCTTTTGGAAGGTCATCTTGGATAGGAGTGCTTTTTGTTTATCTGGAGGCCTTGAATCACATTGGAGAACCTAACAATGTGATTTAGTGTGAGGGCTTTGGGTCATGTGATATCGGCTCAAACGCTTCAAGAGCTGGAGACTGAGATCAGCCATGTGACTAGTCAACCATATTTATGTGGCAGAGCATCAGTGAAACTCTGCATGCCAAGATATGGGTGAAAGTTATTGGTTGGCAATATCCTATGTATATTGTCATATACTGTCACCAATAAGGTAATGTTGTCCACATTCCATGGGGAGAGGACAATGAAATTGCTCCACAATGAAATGTTCCTGGACTCTGCCCTGTGTGCCTTTTCTATGGCTGATTTTAATCTACATCTTTCCCTGTAATAAACTGTAACTGTGAGCATAGCAGCTTTTAGTATATTCTGTAAGTTCTTCTTTGAGCACTATAAAACCCAGAGGTAGTCATTGGGACTCTCTTACTTGTAATTTGCATTAGACCCCCAAATTTGCAACTGATGTTAGAAATGAGGATGGACTTACAGGTTGCCCTCTAGTTTCACACTTTGAGAAAACAGAGGTTAGTAAAAGTGAAGTTGCTTGCCCAGTGAGTACTGGTGTTAGGATTCTCTCTCAGGCCTTTCCTTTCCACTTCCAGCATCTTCCCACTGTACAGAACTGCCTGATTTCACAGAGAAAATGGGCACTTGCATTAGTCCAGTAAAACACAGCAAATTTCTGCAGAGAGGGCTAAGTGGCAGACAAGATTTCCACATTTTAGTACAAATAAAATGATCTCCAAACCAACTGGAAGTGACAAAAATCCTCACATGGTCAGAATTATTGGCTTAAGAAAGAAGCAAAGTGCATGATCTCAAAAAAATAAAATAAAACAAACCATGACCTTCTTCCTTACTACAAAATCTGATTTTTAAATCTGAGGGTCTGAGGATTATTAAAAGTCGAATGCACCACTCTGGTGGGGAATGTGCATAATGGGGGAAGTAATGCATGTGTGGGGGGAAGTGACTATATAGGAAATCTCACCTGTCTCTCAATTCAACTGTGAATCTAAAATATCCTCTTTAAAACATTGAACACAAACAACAGAAACAGCAACTTTCAAGTATCCTGTGGGTTTAAGAAGACAAGGAACTGTCTAAGAGTATGTAATGCCAATGGGCTACAGCAACTTGGGTCTGAAGGTTGAGTTCTTAGCCACAATGATTAGGGAGTGAAATATGCAGCCCCTGCACCAAAAGCACTCAATATGTGCTGACCCTCTCTATTCTGCAAGAGAGTCATTGACAATCCTCTTCTTAAAATAGAAATACTCAAAGGGAGCAAACTTCCAAATGTTATCAATCAAATATAATGACAGATATGGAGTTCAATTCTAAAACTCCCCAAATCTGTGATGCCTGAGTTTCTCACTGAAGGCTTAGTTTTGCAGGCCATCCATCAGATAATGAAGTGCTTCAGTTCTTTAAGGAATTTTCATCATATTAGCTACTGTTTCTACAGTCAGTGATAGGACTAGTTCATATCCTACAGGTGTGCAAATGTGGAAAGCCATTATGTACCGCAACATCCAGCTCTGTTAATCTGGGAACATTAGTTAGAACTAGAAAAGTTATAAACTAAAAGTAGAAAAAACAGCATATTTATAAAACATGCCCACTCTGGGGCTTTCCAGGCAAACTAGACAGCACAAATTTTATGCAAAATTATGAATATCAGAATGGCACTGTAAGCAAGGGTGATCAAGGCTAATGGGGACAGTGATGCCCTGCTGTTTGCAACCAGAACAGCCTTATATAAACATTCTGTCAGCTGAGGAACAGTCTGGGCCCCAGCCTGAAAAGTTTATTTGATTAGTGTTCTACGTTGAATTATGTCCCCTGATAAAAGATAAGCTGAAATCTTAACTCTAGTACCTGGTAATGCAACTTTACTTGGAAATGGGATTTTTAGATAGCTGATGGAATTAAAATGAAATTTTGGGGGAGGACCCCAATCCAATCTAAATATTGTTCTCGTAAAAAAGGGGAAATTTGAACATAGAGACATATATAGACGGAAGATAATATGAAAAAGGCGCAGGGTGGATAGCACCTACAGACAGAGAGAGAAATTAAGATTATGTTACCAAAAACCAAATAATGGCAGGGAGTACCAGAAGCTGGAACAAGCAAGGAAGTATATTTCCCCTATATGTTCAGAGGAAGCATGGCCCTACTGATAAGTTGACCTTAAATTCTGGGTCTTGACCTTAAAACTATAATGGAAAGATGACAATACTAAGAGAAATTAGGCTCATTTCCAAGTAAGAGCCCATGTTTCATGTTGAGCCTCTTGAACTGCAAAATCATTTCCTAACATAACTCAAAAATTCACAAAGAGATCATTTCTGAGCAGTAGAGAGCCATAGTAACTAACAGATTCATGCACATGGTGGAGAACTCATCTATTCATAAAATATTTTTATTTTTGTACGAGTGTGTTATCCTGTAAGCATAATCCCACGGCCTTAGTTGCGTATCCTATTCTTTGTTAAAACACACATATATGTCCTTCTTATAATCAAATTACAGAAAACTAAAAACATACCTTCCATCATGTGGAATGCTCCTTCCTCTTCTGCAGAATTATTTGGCCTCTCAAGTCTCAGAGTCTTAGAAGAGCCTTCTGGGGCAATTTACATGAAAAAACAAAGGGGTGCCTATCCTTTTCCCTTTCTCAATAAAAGCACCATCTGTATTAGTTTCCTACAGCTGGTACAAAAAAGTATCACAGTTTGAGTGACTGAGACAACAGGAATTTATCTCAAAGTTCTAGAGACTGGAAGTCCTAGATCAAGGTATCTGTAATTTGGTTCCTTCTGTGAGGAAGACTTTGTCTATGCCACTCTCTCCTAGCTTCTTACTGTTTACTGGCAATCTTTGGCATTTCTCGGTTGTAGATCTATTAGCCTGGTCTCTGCCCTCTTTGCAAGGCATTCTTCCTGAGTGTGTGCATGTTCAGATTTTCCATTATATAAAAATATAAATTGTGTCAGATTAGGGGCCTCCCCTGTTCCAGTATGACTTTATCTTATCTAATTACATTTGCAATGGCTCTATTTTCAAATAAAATCACATTCTGAGGTACTGAAGATTTTTACTTCAACAAATAAATTATGAGGAGAGGTGGAAAAGACACAATTCAACCCATAACACCACCCTCTACTGTACAACCATGTAAAGGGTGGCCTTACTTAACTCTACTTATATATAGATTCGAAGTACAATATCATTTTTGTTTTCTGAGCAAAGATATTATATGTTCTATAAAATATCAATGACTCAAAATGGGCAAAATCACAGTTTAAAAGACAGAAATGAAGCCAAAATGTAACTCAGCATTGCTAAAAGCAGAGTTATGATTAAGGATCTTACTACATTTTTTGTTGTTGTTCTCATTCATTCAGTCAACCAACCAATAAATACTGGCCGAGACCACAAGGGAGAAGATTTTAAGAAGAAGGTGGGGGAGAAAAAGGAGGAGAAAGTAGAGAAGGAGGACGAGGAAGATGACACCATCCAGACCTTCAATCAGGTCATGGAGACAAAACAAAGCAATAGACATGAAACTATAAGGTTCATGAAGCAAGCCAATGGCCAGAATGGCTAGAACAAGGATTCAGGAAGAAAAAGATCATCACGATGTAGACAAGCCACCAAAAGCCTCTCTGCAGAGGATGTGCTTGAATAGATCTTAAGTCTAGGAGACCTAGGGGTGGTAGGAATACGATCATAACAGTGGTTGGGCATGACTTGAACCCAGGAGCAGAGGAAACTGGATGGAGCTATGATTGGAGCTGTGAAGTGGGGGTTGAGGCTTAGAATGCAAGAAGTCAGACCCCAGTGGTCCAGATCAGGCCAGAATGAGGGTTTTTGTCTCTACAGCACAGCATTTATGATAAACAGATTTTCTAGCTTTTAAAAATGTTGCCATGAGTCCTTTACTGGAAGGAGCAGTTCCCATCTGTGACTCACATCTCAAGATGTGTAGTAGTTTCATTCATCATATAATTCAAACGGTCTCCCTCTACGAGTTACCTTTGCTTTCTAGTCTATGCAAGTTCAGCATGAAATTGTGACTTTTGACACAGACCATAAAAGATGAGGCATATTAATGCCTTTTAGTTACTTTCCTTTCCCTTACCCTTACTAGCCTACACTCACCATTTATTTTATAGTCATATTTTTTTATTTTTTTATTTTGAGTCTGAGGTCTCATTCTGTCACTCAGGCTAGAGTGCAGTGGCATAACCCCAGCTCACTGCAACCTCCACTACCTGGTTTCAAGCCATCCTTCTACCTCAGCCTACCAAGTAACTGGGACTACAGGTGCATGATACCACACCTGGCTAATGTTTGCATTTTTTGTAGAGATGAGACCTCACTATGTTGCCGAGGCTAGTCTTGAACTCCTGGGCTCAAGAGATTCTCCCACCTTGGCCTCCCAAAATACTGGGATTACAGGTGTGAGTCACCGTACCTGGCCTATAACCAACCACATTTCTAATCACTATATTTAAGTTCAACGATTGTCAAGAAATATTTTCCTTCCATTTAACTGAAGAGTCTCCTTTGTAATGCTTAATTTTTCTTCATCGCTTGATCTTCTGGAAATCAAATTAAGTTTTATTCTTTCAACAAAAGAATATATTGGAAGCCAGGCTAGGTGGCTCAGCCTGGAATCCCGCGCCTTTGGGAGGCTGAGGTGAGTGGATTGCCTGAGCCTGTGGGTCCGAGACCCGCCTGGGCAGCGAGACCTCATCTCTACAATAAATCAAAAAATCAGTCGGGCGTGGTAGCGCATGCCTGTAATTCCGGCTACTTGGAAGGCTGAGGCGAAAGGATCACTGGAGCCCAGCAGGTCGAGGCTGCGGTGGCCAGAAGTGGCCACTGCACTCCAGTCTGGGCGACAGGGTAAGACTCCAACTCAAAAAAAAAAAAAAAAAAAAAGAATATAGTGGCATATTTCTTGGAAATATATAATAATTTATATGTATATTTCTTGAGACTATACATTTCTTAAGAATAGATGCTCAATTTGCATCTATTCTTGAGATTGTATGTAAATTACATACTGCATCTTATGTAATGCTTTTAATTCCTCTGTAGCAATACAGTGACTTTCTAAAATTCTTGTACCCTTTAAATATATGCAGTTTATCATATGCCTTCTATACTTAAGTAAATCTGTTTCATAAAACCAAAATAAATAAAATTGTAGTTTAGTTTATCCCTGGTATATTAGAAGTAGATAATTCTTCTAAATATTTACGTTGATGGTGCACTGCTGCCCTGTGTACATTACAGGTCTTATATTGTCTTGTCTAATGCTTGCCCTCAGGCATGGCATATCAATTTCTTTTTCTCTGCTTACTTTCCAATTGGATGATTGTTAAACCTCCCTCTCAGATCTAAAGTTTAAAACAGATAGATATCACAAGCTATGTCTGGTGAACAGAAGTCACTCATCCACTGCGGCTTTGCTGAACTAGGGTAGCAACATCTCATTGCCTCTCCTGTCTCAAGCTTTCAGTACACAAGCAGACTGTCTCAGCACACCTGCAAGTGCACCCAGGCTCTTGTTGCCTTAGCTCTGACCTGCAGAGACTACACCTGTCACGATGTGATGAGTCATCAGTAGCTCCTATCCTTTCTCAGAGCACCCCTGTCTCCACTGGGAGGTGAAAGCTAAAAGTAAAGGTAAGAAAAAGATCATCATCATCAGAAGAATAGTACCTTAGCTACAGTAGAAAGCACCATGTTTGTAATAAAAAAGACACTGTTTTCTAGTTTACAAAGCCTTTAGCCTACAAAGCAGGCAGCAAATAACAACAGTAGCTTGAAATGTTTTTCTTCCTTTTCTAGGGCAATGTGCCTGCTCTAGTTTATGGGTCACATCAAGGTAAAGACTGTTTTATTCACAGTCTAGGCAGATGATCTTTACATCAGTTCCCTTTTGCAAGTAAGTAGTACAAATGGTATGGTAGTTTTCATCTTTTTCTCTGTTTTCAGTGGATTTTAGTGGGAAATTGGAAGAAGTTAGCTACTTCAGAAGATGCTTTCCAGAAGCACTGATAAATGGGAAGTTAAACTTTTTGAAAGATGGCAAACACAAACCAAAAAATATGCAAATATGATAAAGAAAATGATACTACATAGAACATGGAGACTATGGAAAGAAAGCACAAGCTGGTCAATAGAAAAGAGTTCTTTAGAAGAGTCTAACTTTAATATTCTAAAAATGGATATGATTGATATTAATGTCTATAGGTTCTTTGGTTAATTCTTAAAAGACATCACAAACCACTAATATTATTTATATTTTAATAATTATATCATAAACAAATTCACTGTGTCTTGGCCATCTAGAAGCAGTGACTGCTGACCACACAGTTCTCATGTGCTGTTATATTGTGAGAGTTTCTCTGGTATTTATAATGTCCTCAAATGGAATGAACAAAAGTGGAAGCTGCATGAGAAATTACAACTATAGCAGTGGATTGATGGCAGATAAGGGGCTCAATACTGACTCAACAGA